>NC_064852.1:74455329-74755329 GCF_024139225.1 Suncus etruscus | reverse complement strand
GTACTTGTAGAAAGTGTCACTCCTCTCTCATAAAAGCCCACACCAAAATAAACCACCTCAGTGTATTTATTTATTTATTTATTTATTTGGTTTTTGGTTTTGGATCACACCGGCAGCGCTCAGGGGTTATTCCTGGCTTCACAGACAGAAATTGCTCCTGGCAGTCTCGGGGAACCATATGGGATACGGGAACTGAACTGATGACCTTCTGCATGAAAGGCAAACGCCTTACCTCCATGCTATCTCTGTGGCCCCCACCTAACTTTATTTTATTTTACTCACTCAAGTCTTTGTCACAAAATGTACAAGTAAATAAGTCAATGCAAAATACAAATCACCTTAATAATGAATAAAACAAATCTCATTATTTATCAAATTGACATTAATATCTTGTTTTCAATAAATCTAAAATTATATTCACATAGTTCTACCTGGGGAAATGTGTTTAAGTATTAAACATTTAATAATTTATTCATGTAACAATCTCTTCTGGCTAATGCTTGAAGATATGCCTAAAAATAAGAAAATGTGTTTTTGTATCTCTTATGGAGAGAATTAGCATGGGTTCCCTTTGTTGCCTTACTTTCCCTTTGAGATAAAGTATTTTCCAAAGGTGCCTTAGACTTCTTATCACTTAAACCATAACAAGGTAACTATTTTGGAAAGTGACCTCAAGGAAGAAAGGAGGGTTTTGAAGGAATCAAACAAAGAAGGTGAGACAGCCATTCTACATTGTATTCTTTCCATGAAAATCAGTGTTGACAACACAGCTTTCAATGTGAGTTTATTTCCATTTGAGATTATGGGAGGAGCCATGAAGATGTTTAATTATTTCTCATAAAGTTAAGTAGGTATTTATCATAATTTATTAGGCACTCATTAAAGTTAAATGAAAATTTGAATTACACATAAAACTCTGCAAAAGTTTATAGCAGATTAATTGTTGTCACTAAAACTGGATGCATTGTGGACAGTGTGTGTTGCATCTATGAAATGAAATACTTCTCATTAATACAAAATAATCAATATTGTCATTGAGTTAGCCAAACATAAAAGCTGTAAACAATTTTTTTTTTGTTTTGTTTTTGGGCCGCACCCGGCGGTGCTCAGGGCTTACTCCTGGCTGTCTGCTCAGAAATAACTCCTGGCAGGCACAGGGGACCATATGGGACACCGGGATTCGAACCAACCACCTTTGGTCCTGGATTGGCTGCTTGCAAGGCAAATGCTGCTGTGCTATCTCTTCGAAAAGCTGTAAACTTTTATTATTTTTAAAAATAATTTTTTATTTAAACACAATGCTTACAAACATGATTGTAACTGGGTGTCAGACATAAAATGCCATAAAATGTGCACCCCATTCACCAGTGTAACTTTCCTACCACCATTGTCTCCCCATTTCCTACCTCCCCTCACCCACTACCTGTCAGACAGGCATTGTATCTCTCTTTCTCTCTACCATTGTCATGGTAGCTGTTAGTATAGTTATTTCTCTAATTATATTCAACAATCTTTGTGGTAAGCTTCATATCCTGGGCCAGTCCTTCCAGCCCTAATCTCTATTATTTTTGGGTATTATTACAATACTGTCTTTTATTTTTCAAAATCCTACAGATGAGTATTTGTGCTTATTTCTCTCCCTATCACTTATTTTACTCAACGTAATAGTCTCCAAATCCATCCATGTATAAGCAAATTGCATGATTTCATTTATTCTAACAGCTGCATAGTATTTCATTGTATAGATGTACCACAGCTTGTTTAGCAACTCATCTTTTGTTGTGCATCAGGATTGTTTGCAGATTATGGCTATTGTAAATAGTGCTGCTACGAACACAGGAATGCAGAAGGAATTATTGTATTTTATTTTTGTGTTCCTAGGGTATATCACTAGGAGTGGTATTGTTGGATCATATGGTAGCTCAATGTCCAGTTTTTAAAGGAATAATCATATTGTTTTCCATAAAGGCTGGACTAGATGGCAGTCCCGCCAGCAATGAATGAGACTTCCTATCTCCCCACATCCACACTGTCAGTGATTGTTCTTTGTGATATGTACCAGTCTCTGTGCTCTGAAATGATATCTCATTGTTGTTTTGATTTGAATCTTCCTGATAATTAGTGATATGGAGTTTTTCCATGTGCCATTTGACCATCTGTATTTCTTCTTTAAGGAAAAGTCTATTTATACTCCCATTTTTTTTGATGGGGTTAGATGTTTTTCTCTTGTTAAGTTCTGTGAGTATCTTGCACATCTTAGGTATTAACCACTTATTTGCTGGGTGTTGTGTGAATAGTCTTTTTTTTTTCTTTATTTTTCTATCATATCTTTATTTAAGCACCATGGTTACAAACATGTTTGTAGTTTGGCTTTATTTATAAAATGAACACCCTTTCACAAGTGTAACTTTCCACCACCAATTCTCCCCACTCCCTTCCCCTCACCCATTGCCTGTATTTGAGACAGGTATATATTTCTCTCGCTCATTACCATTATCATGTTAGTTGTCAGTGTAGTTATTTCTCTAACTAAACTCACCACTCGGTGGTAAATTTCATATCATGAGCTGGCTCTTCCAGCCCTGATCTCTATTGTCTTTGGGTATTATTAAAATAATGTCTTTTATTTTTCTTAAAATCATCAATGAGTGAGACTATTCTGTATCTATTTCTCTCCTTCTGACTTATTTCACTCAGCATAATAATTTCCATGTTCATTTATGTATAGGAAAATTTTGATTTCATTTTTCCTGATGGCTGCATAGTATTCCGCTGTGAAAATGTACCAGTTTCTTTAGCCACTCATCTTTTGTGTGAATAGTTTCTCCCATTTCATGGGTGACCTTTTTACTCTAGTCAATGTTTCCTTTGAATTTTAAAAGCTTCTCAGTTTGATGTAATTCTTGTTTGGACAGTAGTGTTTCTTCCTTGAAGATGCCTTTAGTTTAATGTCTAGAATGTTTTGCCTATGTTTCCTTAATACACCTTATATTTTCGGGTCTGATATAAAAGTCTTTAATCCATTTTGATTTGACCTTTGTGCATGGTATTAGATAGAGGTTGTGTTTGCCTTTTACATGTGACAGGCAAGTTGTCCTAACACCAGTTGTTGAAGAAGCTTTCCTTTCTTCATTCTGTGGGTTTTTCCCACTTTATCAAATATTGATTGTAAGTCTGAGAGTTATTCAATATTCAAGTCTATTCCATTAATCTGAGGGTCTGTCTTTATTCTAAAACCATGCTGTTTTAATGATTATTGTTTTGTCATACAATTTAAAGTTTGGGAAAATGATGTCATTCATCTTCTTTTTTCTCAGGGTTACTTTAGTTACTCTTGGGTATTTATTGTTTTTTGAATTTCAGAAGTATTTGATCCACTCCTTTGAAGAATATCATGGGTATCCTTAGAGGGATTACATTAAACCCATACAATGCTTTGGGGGAGTATTGCCATTTTAATAATGTTAATCTTCCCAATCCCTGAGCATCATTTATGTCCCCATTTTCTTGTATCCTCTTTTATTTCTTGAAGCAATGTTTTATAGTTTTCTTTGTATAGGTCCCTCATTTCTTTAGTTGACTCCAAGGTATTGAATTGATGTGGTGTTACTGTGAATGGGAATATTTTTTTTATTTTTGCCACACAAAGTGATACTCAGGGGTTACTCCTGGCTATGCTCTCAGAAATCACTACTGGCTTGGGGGACCATATGGGACACGGGGGGATCAAATCACAATCTGTCCTAGGTTAACACATGCCCTACCACTTGAGCCACTGCTCTGGCCTCAGTGAATGAGATTTTTTTATTGTATATTTCTTCTCTGTCATTATTTGTGTATTAGAAGGTCATTTATTGGGGCCAGAGAGATAGCACAGCGGTAAGGCATTTGCCTTAGACGCAGAAGGATGGTGGTTCAAATCCTGGCATCCCATATGGTCCCCTGAGCCTGTCAGGAGTGTTTTCTGGATATAGAGCCAGGATTAACCCCAGATACTGTTGGGTGTGACCCAAAAACCAAAAAAAAAAAAAAAGAAGGTCATTTATTTTGTGTATTAATTTGGTAGCCTGCTACTTTGCTATATGAACCCATTTCCTAGGAGCTTTTTTGGTAGTTCTAGGATTTTCTAAGTGTATTATGGAGAATGGATTGGTTTGACATAAATCTCAAAAGGGAGTCCTCTTAAATAACTGATATTTAGGTCAAAGATAATGAGGGTTTAATTGCACTGGTTCTGGAGGTAAAATAATAGAGTAATGACCTATTAAGGGGATTTGGAGACAGGATATAAAGGGAGAGAAAAGAATCTAACATAAATCTTGGTTTGGACAACTGTATGATTTATGAAATAGTCAACTTTGATAGGGAGTACAGATTCTGAGTGAAGAATATGGTGATTTTGTTTAGTTTGTGCTGCTTTTAGAGGCTGTATGTGAGTAGTTGTTTATATGGATCTGGAATCATGGGTTTGAAAAATAAGAACACATTTATAGTACTTGAGGACCAAGAGTTGTATGGAAAAGGAAGACAAAGAAGAAACCTGGAAACATCCCAGGGTACATTAAAAAATGGGTTCAATTTGTTATGAGGACTTGAGTTAGTCTTCCATTGATTGGACATCGACAGTCCAACCCCAAACCCCAGATCACAACCTTAGAACTGGCAGTTTCCTGCACCAGCACCAGGAATCAAATTCTCCCCAAGGTGGCACTCTGGCACCAACTTGCTCCAAGGTAGTTTCATATGACACCCTGATGATGAGGAAAACTGCAACAACTTGATCTAAGGACAGGTTGCCCTACCCAGCCACCTAAAGCTAAGATGAAATCAGAAGACACTCCATGACACCCTGGCTTTCTCCTAGGATCTGTACAAAAACCAAGATATCTAATTATAGAAGACTGTGACAACTGCTACTGAGTAGAACTTTTCCTGGTACCACAAAGAAAGACTTGAACAAATAAGATTGGAGCCTGCAGACACTCTAATGAGAGTATGCTTCATGGTTAGTGACACCCTTTATCTCTTAGGCCAAGAATTTTCTGTCTAATTCCCCTAACGTTTACTGCGCCTATGCAGAAAACAAACATAAACAAACAAAAAGAAACCAAAAAAACTTGCCACATCTGTCCCTTATTTTTAAATTTTATTTATATATTCTAGATAGAGGCTCCTGTCTTTTTCATAGAACCTTAGACCATGAATCATTTTGTTCTACCTCATATTTCTTACAAATTGGGAAAAGAAAAGTAAATGTGGATGGGACCTCAAGAGCCAAATGGTCTCAAGTGCATTGGGAAAAAATGGTCAGGACTAAATACCCAAGCCAAAGTCAATGACAATAGAATCAAGAGACCCAAACTATAACAAGCTAAACACAAAATAGAACTATATGAAAAGCATGCTGAGAAAGGTTAACAATGGTGGAGGGAATAGCCTTAATTCACTGTCACTATATGCCTGAAACACAAATGTGAAGACTTGTAATTCACAATGGTTTCAATAAAAAATTTTAAAAATTACGAATTTGGAATATAGACCAAAAGAACAAAAGGACTAAAAATAAATAAAAATAAAAGAAATAGGTTAATATACAGGGGAAATGGTCAAAGCTCAAAACACAGGCTTCACATGCAGGAGCCTAGAGTTTAGTCACTGGCATATATGGTTTCTCCAGCATCACTAGAACTAGGCCCCAATGCATTGCTAGATATCTTTCCCTCAAAAAAGTGTCCTTTTAAACACATTTAACAAAAAATGTGTCCTTTTACTAGTTTTGATGTTACTAACTTTTTAAAAATATATTTTAAGCTAAAGATATTTTAAATTTAATTTCATAGACTACATTATATTTTAAGTGGTACTGAAATATCCATATGTAATTCCTGGAATATCTATGACATAAAGGAATAACATATATTAGAAGCTTTGAATGTCATATGGAAATATAAAATAATTTTAATGTTGAAAACTGCAAGGTAAAATATCACAAGGTGCTTGCATATTAAGATATATAGAATTACTAAAATATAATTCTCGTTATAACAAAATATTTTTCTTCTAACTCAGAGTATTTAGAGCAGGAGCTTACAGTAGACTATAGACTTGAAAAACAAAGTCAAATTTCTGAATCTCTTAGGATAAATGGCTATTATATTCTTACCTTCATGCTTTATGTGTTTTATTTAATATTTTTATAAATTAGGATAGAATTGCTTCCTATCATGAATAATTTGGAATTTTTTTTGTGAGAGTTCAGAGATAGTCTTGTAAGAAACAAATAGAATAAGTAATTAAATAATGAGGATGTTGGAGGAATGTATAGATGAGCTTTAGTGGAGTTATCATGTAGATGTAAAACTGTTTAAGTCTTAAAATGAATAAAAAATCATGCCCATTGTTCTAATGTTTATCATTTTGTAACATTCATTTTAGAGCTTTACTAAGACTTATTGGCAAAAATAAGGTTTCCATTACCATAAAAGTATTATAATAGCAGTAGAGCATTTTGCATCTATAGTTTTAATTTGGAAAAATGTATTATTTTGTGAATATGTAGGGAGTTGAAGTATGACATTTATATTAACATTATTAACATTTTAGGGTAATATGAGTTAGATTTCAGCGATAGATATATGGTATCTTAGCTTTGCATTTTGTCCCTTTAGTTTTTTGTTTTGTTTTATATGATGGCCACACCCAGTAATAATCAGGGTTTATTTCTGCATCAGGGACCACTCATGGGGGGCTTGGGGATCTTATGGGGTGTCAGATATCAAACCACATTTGGCATTGTATAAGGCAAGCAGACTACCTGCTGTGCTATCTCTCCACATTACATTTTATTCTTTTTCTTCCCTCCTTGCTATTTTTTCCTTTTGCTTTCTTAAGATATTGCTTCTTTTCTATAGTTTGTTCTGACCATTAATTTTGCAGGGAGTTCAGTCAAAACACATATATCAACATACTCAATATGTAGTTTGAAATATTTATTGCTTAAAAAATATCACAAGTGAAGGGGATTTTGCTTAATGTAATAAAAGTCACTTTCTTTTATGATTTTTTTAGTTAATCTTTCTTTGATCTCTACATGCCTTATCTTCTAGTGTGAAGAGATTAAAACTACTGCCAATTTTTTTAAAGATCTATTGTTGATTCTGTGCTATATCTAAAAAAATTGGACTGAGTGGGGGAAAATGTTTTCACTAAAGGCTTTCTGTTTCAGTCCTCTAAGTTAGGAAATCCATAGGCTGTAATTACCTTTATCACACCCTATCATCACTTTTCTTCATGTTCATTCTCACTAGTGGTCTCTATTTTATAGTTTCAACATTGTCTTCTTAGCCTCCAAAACATACAATTAAATTAAATTAAAGAAAAAATGTTGTTACAGTGGTTATTGGCCTATAAATATTTATCTTGATGATCGATTAATTAAAATAGCTTTAAAGTAAATAATAGTCTTGCTATGTATAAACCTGTAACTTTTTACTAGTTTTTGTTTTACTAGTGCTTATTTACAGGACACATATAACTCTCACCTTCTCTCTTTCAACATTATACTACTATAATCACAAGAAAGGAGTCTGTGAAGATAACACCTCTTCTGTAACATGTGTTACTAGTATTAAATAGATAAATGTCCTTCAAGGCAAATGTACTAGATTTTTTACATTTATAATTTGTTTTTATCCACAACAGGGGATTAGAAATCACAGAGTTGCATAATCAAAAGTGAACACATTTCATACAGTGGTGACTTCACTGATACTGCAGTTAATCTTAGGACTTTACATAAAGTTTCTCAACTCTTTTTAGGAATGTTTATAGGATCAGAGATGTCTTTAATATTGAATTTTAATTAGTGAGTTCTCTGAGTTTAGCATTGCTGCAAATTCCCTGACCTCAAAGTATAGAAAGCATAAACATAATGGCTAGTAAACAAAATCTCATTTAAGATAATAAAGCATTGTGTTTAATATATGCTCAAAAGGCATTTGCTCCACATCAAGCTCTGAGATAATTTCTGTAAGAGATAGAATGTAAAACATTCTATGTAAGGGGCCGGAGAGATAGCACAGCGGCGTTTGCCTTGCAAGCAGCCGATCCAGAACCTAAGGTGGTTGGTTTGAATCCCGACGTTCCATATGGTTCCCTTGCCTGCCAGGAGCTATTTCTGAGCAGATATCCAAGAGTAACCCCTGAGCACCGCTGGGTGTGGCCCCCCAAAACAAAACAACAACAACCAAAAAAAACCCCAAAAAACCCACTCCCCAAAACATTCTATGTAAAACATAGAATAAGGGGAAGGTATGTGGGTCAAATGGTGAAGATCATGCCTTTCATATGTGATACCTTGGCACCTCATGTCCCACCTTCACCACCCAACTGCTGAATATGGCCCTTATAATCAGAATAGTTCCGGACCTTCCCCTGTACCTCTTCTCTCTGTATTATCAGGTATGACCTCCCACATCAATTTAAAAAATAAAACAAAGTCAAGTAAGACAATAACCCCTATTCTCTGGGGAAGATAGCTGCCATATGTAAACCTGACCTAATATTTTTTTCAAATCTTCATTTATACACTATCTTCCCTAAAGCAGATCTTAATATATTCTTAACTGTTCTATTCTCTTTGAACCTAAATCCTCTTTCTTTCTTATGAATAGTTCAAAGCTGAGCCCAGGTTTCACCAGTTCTTTGAAACTTAATCACCTTAGCCTACCTTGTTGATAAAAGGCTGGAGTGGCAAATGAGGAAAAGAAATTGTTGAAAGGTTGTATGGTCTTTATAAAGAATTGGTCACACTCAAGCTTTCTACTAAAATTAAGGAATACCACAGTAATATGCCAGTTGTGCATGGTCTATCAGTGGTCCTCAAACCTTTAAACAAGGTGCCAGTTCACCATCCTTCAGACCATTGGAGGGCCTAACTATAGAGAAAACAAAAACTATGAAGAAATTCCTATGCACACTGTATATATTTTATTTTGAAGTGAAGAAACAAAATATGAACAAATACAATATGTGGCCTATGGGCCGTATTTGAGGACCATTGCCTAGATCCAAGATTTAAAGACTAACAAACAATCACTATTGTAAGTTTTAGACACTTATTCATTCCACTTATTTTCCCCAAATATTTTAGTAAATTCTTATTTTGGTTAAAGTAGTCCAATGGTTAGAATAATGAATGAGATGGAGTTCCTAATGTTGTGTATGGAGTTAAATATTTAATAAGAACATAGGGAAGAAAAAAGTAATATTAATGATTGTATATGAGGTTAAATTAAATGAATACAAAACAAGAGTGGTTAAAAGAATATTGTATAGGGGAAAGAACCAAAATTATATAAAAATTTGTTCTTGTCTAAAATATTCTTGTCTTAGCTATTTATAATAAAATTCTTTTATAATTGGAAAAGAAGGACTGTGTCTGTTTCAGATATTACTCATGTACACACATTCCACTTGGGATACAAATGCTGGATTAAAGTCATTTAAAGAGGATTCTGGATGACATTGAATAACAGGGTAGCTGGATCAAGTGATTTCTAGGCAAATACCAGAGACCAAGATTAGCTTGGGTGGGTAGGAATAGGGAAGATGGGAAGAAGTTAAAGAGGAAGAGGAAGGGTTTGACTACTTGCTTTGGGGAGTATAAGGATATAAGGTCTTATGTAGGAGAACAAAATCTAACTATGCTTAAAAGATAGCATCTTCCTTTAGAACAAAGTTGTGTTCCAGATATCTGTGAAAGCCATCTGTAGCTGGGAAACATGGTCTGTTCATAGGCATCTAAGATGGTCATTGCACCAGAAACAGAGAGTGAGTTTGTATTTGGTACAGCATTATGAGTTTGAAGTGCAGACATAGACTATGCGAAACACAATAACATAGGTGAGAGTTTAGACTTGAAATCCTCCCAAGATTAGTGGGAGTGGTGAAAACTATTAAACAATGAGATGGGCATCAGTTAATGAATGAAAAAAAGTAGATTAAAGATACATTCTTGTTGCATTAGGGTGGGTGCCAAAATAGTGAAAAGAAGTTAAATTGGTGGAGCTAATGTGAAAGAGGTACATCATCCATTGTTGGTCGGAATGTCATTTGGAGCAGTCTCTATGGAAAAATATGGATATTTCACAAATAACTAAGAATAGACCCTTCATATGACTCAGCAGTTCCATTTCTTGGCATCTGACCCTAAAAACACAAAAGTATTTACTCAAAAAATCTAACCTGCTCCTAGTTAGTTGCAACACTAAGTACAGTAGCTAATATATGTCAATAGACCAAATGTCCAAATCTAAACAAATAGAGCAATTTTGCATTTTGCTGCAACTTGCATGGAACTGGAGGGCATCGTGGTGTTAAGCAAAGTAAGTTAAAAGGAGGACAAATTTGTGGTATATCGAGAAAGCAATCAAAGGAATAGACAGTGTTGCATCATTACAAATCCTTGGCCACAGGTTACAAAACAAATTACCATGTGAGGAGGAAGCAGGTGCAAAGAGAAACAGAAGTGAAATGACCCAAGGACAATAATTAGAGGATCTTGGTGACTTTGATGGTGATAAACTATACATCAGAACTGTAAGCATTGACACCATTTTAATCTAAACTACTATTACAGTGTAAGGGCTAGAGAGATAGTACAGTAGGTTGTGTTCTTTCTTTGCACGCAGCCTATCTAGGTTTGCTATCCCTTTTGAATCTCGGAGCATTACCAAGTGTGATTCCTGAGTGCTGATGGAGAGTAGCCCCTGAATATCATGGAGTATGAACCAAAAACTTAAAAATAAGCCAACAAATATTCCTAAACTACAATTCAGTTCTTTTTAAATTTAAAGTACAGTGAGACATATGGACGTGATCATGGATTATAAATGAAGCATCAGGACATATAGAGTCAGTATGAGTCCCAGGTTTCTGGTTTATGGAAATGGATACTATTTGCACAGCAACTTATTAAAGTTTATGTTTTTGTTATCCTATTTTACATTAATCTGAGATTAAACAGAGTACTCCAGGGATGGAAGTCAGGTTCTGGTCTGTTATTTCAAAATCTCTTTTTCTCTTTATGAACATACTGCTTTTGAGTCATTTGCAAATGGAAAAGCAATAATGAAAGTAAATAACTTTGGTATTTTATTTTAAAAAAGTTGTATGATATTAGCATTGAACAGGATTGTATAGAAGTTTTAGTGTCTTTTCCAAGATTTTTTGACTGTGACCTATAGTGCGAAATATAGAAAACTGTACATTGTACTGGAGAGATAATACATCAGCTAGGATGCCTAAAATGTATAAAATTAACCTGTGTTTTATCTCAGGCACTGTATCTGATTTACCAATCCACACTACAAGCAATCTCTGAGCAAAGATGAAAAGCTACTCCTTTTGCACCTCTAGGTATGACTTAAGAACCAAAAAAATCAAAATAAAAAACTACACATACTACATACTTGATGGAATAAAATAATTATTAAACTAGCAAGATTAGATGCATTCTGATAACTTGAGCACTATTTTTCTTTATGAATAAAAAGTATTTCCCATCTCAAAATTGATTCTATGATTCACTAATCAATTGTGATACCAGTTTGAAAAAACAATCTTGTTATCTTTAATTTTTTAGAGAGTATTTGCAAAAGTAAAGAAATGGAAAATAATTTCTCAAGGTATAGCCAGCAGGTAAATAATTCCCTTACCAATGATCCTGCTTGGGACTTAATTATAAAATTTGGCTTAGCCACATTCTGACCCATTCCATTTGGGTTAGCTTTTCAATGGCAACCCATGGATCGTTCCTCAGTGTCTGTTTATGTATGTGCATGAGTGTATGTGCTGGTCACCTCAATGTCAGTCTAATGTCCATCTGTAATATAAATAATGTCTATGTTATGTTGTCCTTCCTCCTATTATATATAACCCCTCCTTCTCCATCCCACCCCTAACTTACCACCTCACAAATCTTTTTCTAGCTCTTCATTCTCTTACTCCAGATTTGTTTATTTCCCTCTGTTTAACCCTTCTTACCCTCAGTACTTTACAGAAATTGGAACGTTCCCTCACCCTAGACAGCTGCCAACCAGCTTCCAAAGCAAAAAGACAGATTCCTAGCTCACCTTGCCTCAGCCGAGAAGAAGCTGCCACCACCATAGTTGCTGATTTGCTCTCATTGGCCCCTTTTCCCCCAATCTCCCTTCCCTGTGGACTGTTGTTTGCTACCAGATTCGGTTTCTGAGAAGCCCCCAGTTCGAGGGCATTTTCTGATATGTGACTGCTGGAAGCCATTCAGACTCCACATGACCATGTAGCAGGCTGAAGCTGTGCTCCAGATTTTACCCTCCCCTAAATTATTTCAAAAGGCTTAAAGAAACATGTATATCTCCTTTAGATGTATTTCCTTAATAGGTATACTTTTATTGTCTATTTTCTTATGTAGCAGCAGTTTCCCCCATTCCTTTTTTTTTTTTTTTTTCTTTCTTTTCTTGATATATTTAGTAGGTAATTCTAGTAGTTAAGTCCCTCTTGTGCTCCAAGTTCATGTTAGAACCAGGATACTGGTACTGTTTGGCTTGTTAATTTTAACTCCATATGCACCAGTAGTACCATACAGCTTTGTTCCTTTTGCATAGGCACATTAAAATGGGGGAAATATTATGTGTGGAAACAAGTTCTAATCTAATAGGGACAGGAACACATAAATTTTATATTGCAATGGGGCCTAAATCCTGAACACTTGTCATTGTGACTAGGCTTAGGCTCCAGAAGATCGGACATTGGTCATTCAACCCTGAACCTTCGATCCCATCTATGGAACCAGCAGAGTTTTCCATACCAGCACCAGAAATTGGTCTTCTACCAGGGATGGTCCTAATGTTGCCCTGGCATTGACTTGCTCCAGAGTGGGTTCATATGACACACTGATGACTTGGTAATAGCAACAACTTTCTTTCAGGGGAGGGCTCTCTGCATTGCCACCCAATGGTGAGATGAAACCAGAAGATGCTTCCTGTCACCCTGACTTCGACATAGGACATGTGTATATATATATATATATATATATATATATATATATATATATATATATATATATATAAAACAAAATCAAAAAAGAGAACCTCTAACTACAGAAATCTGTATGCAACAACCATGATTGTGAAGAACTTTTATTGGGACCACAGAGAAAGACTTTGGGGTTAGACAACTTAGTATGCTTGGAGCGTGTAGTTGGTCTTATGCCAGGATGCTTCATGGGTAAGGTCTCCCTGATTTTAGGCCAAAGGCTTTTCCTTCCTATTCCCCCCATATTTTGCTGTTTCTATGAAAAACAACAAACAAACAAAAATAAAATCTGCCGTACACACACCTGTGACTCCACCCTGGATTTAGGTGTATCTACCTGAGACCCACCCATTCCTACGAGGGGGTCTTTGAAACCGGATATTACATGTAACCTTACCTGCAAGACCCCTCCCATTCCAGGGAGTGGTCTTGGGAAGGTTATATAAAGCCTTCGACCCAGGGGATTAAGCCCCTTTTGGTCTTTTGCCAGCATGGAGGTCAAAGGGAAGATGGCTGAAAGCAGTTAAGACGCAGGGCTAGCTAAGAATGGCTGAATGCTTAATTGGTTATGGTATAGGCCACACATGTGGTGGATAGGGTATGAATAAAGCTGATACTTCCTGAAGCCTGACTGTGAGTGAGATTTCTACCCGCTGCTCTCATGAACCTCCAGACCCACTGGCTGAAGGGGGTTGCAGAGCCACGTGGTCTGGGATGGCAGAGAAAGGTCTCTCCATCCATCTATCTCCATCCAGCACCATCATTAATTATTTAACACTACACACACCTTTATTTTTAATTGGATTTTTAAAATCTCTTATCTTTTAAATGGGGGCTCCCGCCTTTTCCTTCCTTCCTTTCTTCCTTCCTTCCTTCCTTTCTTCCTTCCTTCCTTCCTTCCTTCCTTCCTTCCTTCCTTCCTTCCTTCCTTCCTTCCTTCCTCCCTCCCCCCTCCCTCCCCCCTCCCTCTCTCCCTCCGTCCCTCCCCCTCCCTCCGTCCCTCCCTCCCTCCCTCCCTCTCTCTCTTTCTCTCTTTCTCTCTTTCTCTCTTTCTTTCTTTCTTTCTTTCTTTCTTTCTTTCTTTCTTTCTTTCTTTCTTTCTTTCTTTTCTTTCTTTCTTTCTTTCTTTCTTTCTTTCCTTTCTTTCTTTCTTTCTTCTTCTTTCTTTCTTCTTTCTTTCTTTCTCTTTCTTTCTTTCTCTTCTCTCTTTCTTTCTTCTTTCTTTCTTTCTTTCTTTCTTTCTTTCTTCTTTCTTTCTTCTTTCTTTCTTTCTTTCTTTCTTTCTTTCTTTCTTTCTTTCTTTCTTTTTTTCTTTCTTTCTTTCTTTCTTCTTTCTTTCTTTCTTTTCTTTCTTTCTTTCTTTCTTTCTTTCTTTCTTTTCTTTCTTTCTTTCTTCTTTCTTTCTTTCTTCTCTTCTCTCTCTCTCTCTCTCATCTCTCTCTCTCTCCTCTTTCTTTCTCTTCTTTTCTTTCTTTCTTTTCTTTCTTTCTTCTTTCTTTCTTTTCTTTCTTTCTTTCTTCTTTCTTCTTTCTTCTTTCTTTCTTTCTTTCTTTCATCTTCTTCTTTCTTTCTTTCTTTCTTTTTCTTTCTGGTTTTTGGGTCTCAGAAGTTGCTCCTGGCAGGCTCAGGGGATCATATGGGGTGTATATGGGATGCTGGGATTTGAAACGGGGTCCATCCTGTGTTGGCCGTGTGCAAGGCCTTACCGCTGTGATATCATATCACTCTGGTTCCTCCCACCTTTTTTTTTATAGAACCTTGGATCATGTATTACTTTATTTTACCACATATTCCTGCATTTTTCTATAAAGCTAAGAAGAAAGGATCAAAGACAGGCTTGGGGACAGGGGCCAAGTGGTCTCAGATGCATTGGTGGGGAAATAAATAAGGATAGGACTAAATATCCAAGTCAAAGCCAATGATAATAGAATCAAGAGACCTAAACTTTAACATTTTAAAATCATAGGGGCTTGTTATACTGGCAGGCCAGGGGGCAAAGGATGGTGGTATAGGATGCACTCTGGGGACATTGGTAGAAGGGGGTTGTCACTATTGGTGAGAAGGGCCCTGACTCATTGTATATCTCAAATTCAACTATAAAGGATTCTGTTGATCCCAATTGTTTCAATAAAATAAAAATTAAAATTTTGATTTGCCAGTTTTATAAAGAAATTTAACTGATAGATTTATATATTTTGTATCTTAGGAAAAATGTCTATTGACTATTTTGTTTTGGGTCACACATAAATAATGCTCAGGAGTTACTCCCGACTCTGGGGTTTTCTTCTGGTAGTACTTTGGGGACCATGCAGTGTTAGGGATCAAATCCAGGACCCCTGCAAGAAGAGCATACACCTATTGAAAATTGAGCTTTTTTTTTCTGGCCTAGTTGATAATTCTGTTCCTATGACATTTAGTTAGTTTAATTCTCTAAAAGTCCTATTTTATACTAAAGTTAAGGTGCTCTAGGAAGCAGTTAAATAAAATATTGTTTTTCTTATTTGAAAACAAAAGAAACTTAAAAGTCAAAATAATATTGCATAAGCTTTGTGCATTTGAAAAGACTAATAAAGCCACAGGAAATAGTAGTTTTCAAAGAAAGATAACATAAAAATTGCTCTTAAAAAGTTGCCCATACCATACCCTGGATTAGAATTGACTCTAGTCCTTAAAAAAACACTTAAACTTTTGAGGTTAACTTAAACTAATATGCATGTGCATGGAACTGTAAAAAAAATACTATGCCTTCAATATTAAAGGAGCTACACACATTTTGTGATTTTAGATTGCTTTGTGTACTGCTAAGAAATGTTATAATGCACTACAACCTGGGGACTTGAGGGACAAAGTAATTGTGCATGTGTTTTGTTTTATTTTTCTTAATGTTCTTTGGCTGACAGTTCAAAATTAACGTGTCAGCAAGGGGATTTCTTCTGAGAATTCTGTTTATGGATGATTGTCTTCTCATTGTAATTTTACCTTGTCCCCGTTCTTTGCATCTTTGTTCTCATAATAAAAAAAAAAAAAGAAAGAAAAAAGAAGTTGCCGAAGAGGTATTACTACATCATCTGGAAGGTAAATTTCTAGTTATTTTTTTAATTTCTAATTTTTTGAGGAATGTCCATAGTTTTCCAAAAAGCTGAACCAGTTGACATTCCACCAGCAGTGAATGAAGTCCCTTTCTTCCTTTCTTCCCACAACCAAGCCATGGTCTTGTTTTTTTTGTGTGATGTGTGCCAGTCTCTGTTATATGAGATGATATCTCATTGTTGTTTTGATGTGCATTTCCCTGATAATTAATGATAATGAGCATTTTTTATATATTTTTGAGGAAGTTTCTAGTTATCTCTCCATTTTTAGATGGAGCTCTACCATATATCTTAGATATTAACCCCTTATCAGATGGGTAGCACTGAACAGGTGTTTAAACAAAACAAAACTATTAGGTGGAATAGAGGAATATATAGAGTATGATCATTCTCATTTTTGAGATATATAAAAAGGGACAAGGGCAATGAGGACCAATATATAGTAGGAAGCTTACTACAAATAGTGGGGGAGTGCAGTTAGGGCAGAGAAAAGACCACTATAAGTTTGATACCCTGTAGTAAAAATACTGTAATCCACAATGTCAAAAGAAAGAGAAACAAAGGAGAAAGAGAGGAAAAGAGAGAGAGAAAGAAAATGCCTTCTCCAGAGGCAGCAAGGAGGATATTAGGCAACTGGAGACCTTGATAGCAGGAAATATGCACTGGTATTGTGTACTGTATGACTGAAACTCAATCACGAACAACTTTGTGTATCTCATGGTGATTAAATTAAAAATTTTATTTTAAATAAAAATAACTTTTCCATGAAACTAAGAGACAATTTTGAAAGCAAGAAGAAAACAAACAAACAAATCTTTCTGCTAAGTAAATATACCATGCATAGAATGGAAAGTTTTAATATTATAGGCAAAATCATAGTTACTATACTTTATGAGTAAAGTTTAAACATAAACAGAACACATAAGTAATAGGAAAAAACATTGGGACATTTGGAAAGACTTTAACTAGCAGACAGTCAAAGCTAAATAAAATGAAATTTGAAATTTACTCAGCTGAACTGAATTTAGAAGCATTTAGGGAGAAGACAAAGGTATTTGCTTCTGTCGTTTACGCATGTGTTCTCTAACATAGGTAGAAACAGGGATTGTTAAAAATTCTGACAAAGTTATCTCTGCTTTGGAGGTGATGCTTAGGAAGCATAAAGCTTTTAGGGCTAAAGAAAGCAAGAAGCAAGTTTTTGTGAAAAGTCTAGAAAATGTTTGATGTAAAGGGATCTTTTCTAAGAGCCAATTCAGGGTGTATGGAGCCTGGTAAGGAAAAATAGATGTCCATTGTACTTTCAAGCTCAGCCTCAAAGCTTATTCATGAACTACCCAACAATTCTTATTGACTTCCAGATGCCATGCTAGGCTATGGAGACAGCTGCTGCAAAAGGCAAGTTTGATCTCTGCTAAGAAGTTTGTAGCAAGTGGGGTGTTTACAAGCCAATTCACAAGGTTTGATATGCGGCAATAGATAGAAGGAAATGTGGTAGGAAGTCAGAAGAGAAGCACCTGACCAGGTTAGAGGGGCTTCAGGAAGGCATCCTGCAGCATGCTAGAGAGAAGAAATGTGAGCATGGCCTTGCTTTCATGAAGGATTATACACTATTTGTGTATGACTTTGTAAAACACAGCCCTTGCACAAGATATGTCCATAGAAGTGGCAGTCTCCAATATCTTGTTACTATGAATTATAAACACAGAGAACATTTTATTCTTCTATATAAAACAACCTACATTGTTCAATGTTTCCATAAATATGGCTGGTAGTTTTTATTTTTTGGTGGCTATAGAGCCACACAAATTATTGTTCAGTGTTTACTCCTAGATGTGCTCTCAGGGATCCTTCTTGAAAGGCTTCGGTTCATATGGGGTGCCAAGAGTTAAATCTCGGTGAACTGCATGTAAAGCAGGGACCCTGCCCACTGTACTAACTCTTGTCCCTGGTTAATTTCATTATCAAAATTTAATTGTCTGTTGTTTAACAAGTATGAATGATCTTCACTGCAAGTCATTTGGCTTGTAGAATAAAGTTGCAGAGAATGTCATGTGCTGCAATTTCTTTATATAAGAGAAATTTAAAATAATAAACCAGAACAACAAAACTTATAGGACCCTGAGAGAGGCCACTTACTCTAGTCCTCCCCTATAACACTCCATAAAACTGGGAGTCACTTGCTCAAAGCAGCAAAGTGATGGGTTAGCATCAGAGAGGAAACAAAATACAAATGTTCTCAATAGCAGTTCAATAGTCATTTCCTTTACATCACAATTTCCATTTAGAATTTTTTCCCAAAGCTCTCAATTTTGATGTAATAGTGTATAATAAAGTAATATAATGTGGAATTACATTAGTTCCTTTAAAGTTTCCAATGGCTTCATTTTTTACTTGTTATGAGAATACATGTACTTATAAATTTTACTTAAATCATATTACTTTTATATGAAGAGCAAGTAATACGTGTAGTGCAACTGACCATTTTAATCTTCATTATTATTTGGCAATAAACAAGCATATTTTAAAGTTCATGTATTTATTAGATTGGATATATTATGCTAGAAATTTTAAAGTTCATCTATTTATTTGATTGGATATATTCTTCTAGGAATTTTAATTTTAATTAAAGATCTAGAAAATGTCCTTTATTCAATAATCTAGTTTATTTTGTCTTCCTTATATTACTCCTGACTGCCACCAAAGCAATGTACTCTCCTGGTTATTTTTGTTACACAGTTATGTTCTCATGTTTTGATTAAAAACATATAATTAACAAACCATTTAAAATTAAATCTCGAAATGTTTTTGTGGACTAGTCTTACTTTTGCTCACTGTTCACTCACAGGTCTTCTGTGCTTGAGCCTGTTGTGCAATATTAATTCTTTTACATACACACCCTGACGCCTTTCTTACTCTTAGGTGTTTGAAAAATACATGATTGGTTATCATTCTCTTCTCAGGAGAGCCATCCAAATCTTGTGTCTCCATCTGTGGGGATCTATCAGATAAGGAATTTTTTCCAATGGTTCCTTTTCCCAGGAAATTCCTCACAATATCCTTTGTGCATTCTGAAAAGCTCCATTTTACTTTGTTGCCTGAATACAAATGACTGCCATGCCTGTTTTCAAGTTCTTGTACCTTTAGGTACTCATATTTGCTTGAATTTTATTATAATTTATAGTTTTCATATAGATGTGTGTATATGGTTCACTGAACTTTAGTTATTTGGACCTTGTATTCGTTGTGTGCTCAATTAAAAAAACATAATTTTACCTTTTCTAAAAAAACAGAACAAATTTAGTCTTCTAAATGATGTTTAGACTTCCAAATTACAATGAAGGGTAAATTGGTAGATAAACTGAGTTACCCAAATCTGATTTGCCTGTTTGTTTACTATACTTGCCTTTGGAAGCAAAAATCACCTTAAATTACAGATGTTTTCTTGTGCTCTGTTCTTTGATATCACATATCCAAAGGCCTTCCAGTGGTAACTTCTTTAAGATAGTATTAAATCAAGCTTCTTTTATTGAAATTTATAGAAATATTTTCAGTTCTGAGAGAGGCTGAAAGCAAGCTATTTTTCTTTTTGTTATTTCAGTATGTCTCAAGTCTCTCTACTGTTTCAGAATCTTGAGAGTACATTAGTTTAATATGTAATCTCTTTGGATTGACATTATTATGTTATATAGATTTTATTTGTTTATATTTTGAGATTTTGTTGGTGTCAGCAACCAAACCTGGGCCCTCAAACACTCAAAATGTGCTGAGCCACATCCCTGGACCTTATTTTATAGGTTTTCTTTTTTTTAATTATTATTATTTTTGTTTTTGTTTTTAGGCCACACCCAGTGACACTCAGGGGTTACTCCTGGCTATGTGCTCAGAAATCTCTCCAAGCTTGAAGGACCATATGGGATGCTGAGGGATTGAATTGTGTTCCATCCTAGGTTAGCATATGCAAGGCAAATGTCCTACCATTTACACCACCCCTCAGGCCCAAGTTTTACAAAAATTTTAGCATAAAAAATCTACATATTCAAGAAGTTTATTATCACTCAGCATTAGCAGTTATCAAATAATTAATCATTTTCCTTCATCTAAATGCCATGTGTTCTTTCATGCCCATTGACTAGTAGTGAGTAAATCCTAATCAGTTAGGATTTCAGTATATGTCTCTAAAATTGAAAAGATTCCTTATAAAAGCAAAACCTACAGTTATCATGCCTCAAAACTTTAACAATATTTTATTGATAGTATCTACAAACTGTTTCTTTTTTACATTTAATTTAAATCATATTTCAAATATAACCCTCATATTACATTTGCTTCAAGTTGTCACAAATCTCATAACTTATAGATTTTTATTTTTATAATTCATATTAAAGTATTAAACTTTTTCAAAATTTTGATTTTGCTAATTGCACCACAAGCTTTTAATACGTTTCTCCATTGCACCCTAAATAATAGTTCTAGAGAATTGATTGTATTTGCTTATTTTAGTCGGGGCAAAATACTTCATGGAAATCCTTCATTGAAGTGTCAAAATCTCTGTTTTTTTTTCTAATGCTAATTTGTTTTTGTGTTCCACTGTAAATCCAATTCATCTATTAAATCTTTTCCCATGACTATTAAAATGACATTTTGTAGCCATTACTAATCATGAAAGAGGGCCTTATTATTTTCTTAGGGGTTGCAAAACTGTCTGGCCTATTTCCTATTTTTTTATGTTAGCATTTATTCTTTTTTTTTTTTTTTTTTTTTTTTTTTTTGGTTTTTGGGTCACACCCAACAGCGCTTACTGGTTACTCCTGGTTCCATGCTCAGAAATCGCCCCTGGCAGGCAAAGGGGACCATATAAGATGCCAGGATTCGAACCACCATCCTTCTGCATGAAAGGCAAAAGCCTTACCTCCATGCTATCTCTCTGCTTCCAGCATTTATTCTTAATAATGTGCTGCATTTTGTAAGAGATTATTAAAGAAAAAATATATACATATTATATGCATATCTTTTATATTGCTTTAAATGGAAAGCAAGATAATATGCTCAAAAGAAGTAAAGAGTTGTTATGGACTGGTAA
This sequence comes from Suncus etruscus, assembly GCF_024139225.1. NCBI lineage: Eukaryota > Metazoa > Chordata > Mammalia > Eulipotyphla > Soricidae > Suncus > Suncus etruscus. Next base: position 74,734,083 of record NC_064852.1, on the reverse strand, counting down.
ATAAAATAAGAAATTAGCAAGGATTATAAGATGTTTTACAGAAAAAGCAGGATTATGTGGGACAAGATGCATTTTACAAAATAGAGAGAAACTAAGAGCATTCCAGTTTTGATCTGGAATGCATGCAGCTGAGCATCAGTAGGCCTATACAAGGGATGATAAAGTTAAAAAATTATGTTGAGACTAAATACTAATAAGTTAAAATAGAAAATAGAATATTAGATGGTAGTCAGAAAGCAAAATAATTTAGGTTCTAGTTTTATTTTGAGAAATCAAGAATACCTCTGTGAATTGTATGGCATTTTCTAAATGCATTTGGTACATAGACTTTGGGTGAATTAGAAAATTACAGTGAAATGGTCAGAGAAACTCAATAGTTTAGAAATGAATTTGTAATGCGTGAAGAAAGCTCATGTATCTGTTTAAAAAATGCAAGGTTGGGGCCGGAGCGGTGGTGCAAGCGGTAAGGCATCTGCCTTGCCCATGCTAGCCTAGGACGAACTGCGGTTCAATTCCCCGGCGTCCCATATGGTCCCCAAGTCAGGAGTGTTTTCTGAATGAATAGCCAGAAGTAACCACTGAGCATCACAGGGTGTGGCCCAAAAAACAAAAAACAAAATATAACAAAAATGTAGGATTGCACAAGTCTGTTATAAATGTAAAGAGTTAGTCATGATAGTTGGTGTATATAATAATCCAGAAAATGAACTACAGAGATTATTTTGACTTTACAGAATAATCGGGATATTTGGGATAAAAAAAGAATAAGGTGCACAGTCTGAAACTGCCGAAGTTAAAGATGTCAAGTTTAATTTTGGAAATGCCATATTTTGAGTACACATACAAACAACCAGTCTTTAGAGACTTGTTAGATTTGGATTGCAGACAAAAAGATATTGTACACTTTAGAGTCAAACATAGAAGCATTATATATAATCATAATAGTGAACGAACTCATCAAAAAAAGAACAGAAAAGGAGACTGAGGTCAAAGAAAGAGCATGGCAGTTAATACTGGAGTGCTGTGTGGATCAAGAAAACAGGAAGAAAAGGAGTATTCATGGTAGAACAGGGAGAAATGATGTTATGATTTAGGTTTAAAAAGGTGAATGCCACTGACAGCCACTCAACAGAGCAATTGATTTTGAAAATATGTTTCCAATGGAAGTTAGGTTATAGAAAGGAACGGGTTGGAAGCGGGAAGTCAGGAGAGAAGACATAGATAGCGGGAAGTCAGGAGAGAAGACATAGATAACCATAATCTAAAAAAAGGAGTTCGAAAGGAATTAACTGTAGTAGTCAGGATAAGCAGCAGCAGGAAAACCAATAGATGTTTTTAAAACCAAGAGTCTTATTTCCATGTTATTTTGATGAATAAAGAATAATAGTTTTTTAGAAAGCAATCTTTGAATCAGTGTGAAAAGCAGATCCGACTTCAATCCTAGCACTCTTTACAGTCCACTGAGCCTGCCAAGAGTGATCCCTGAACTCAGAACCAGGAGTAAATCCTGAGCACAGCCTGGTGTGTCCCCTCACAAAAAGTGCTAAAAGCTAGAATGGTAACTTTAATTTATTGTGTTTGCTGAATAAATTTAGCTTACTTTTCACCTTTTGTTTTACTATTAATTAATCTTTTAAATGAAATCTTTAAGATATGAGGTATCAAATTTTATTCAATTTTATTATTTTTCTAAAAAGAATTCTGCACACTTCTCCATCATCTTCCTCTTTGCTTCCTTGTAAATGAACATGGAATAGTTACATGTAGACATGAAATGTAACAAGTACATTTTTGAGTGTACATTTTCTTTTTTTAAAATTTGTTGTAATTTGTTTTTGTGGTGATTAAACCCAAAGGTCTCACACACACCAGGCATGAGCTCAACTACTAATAGATCCCTGGTTCAGTGAACTTTGTTTTTATTTTGTTAGTTCATTATTTTTTTGCCCACAGAAATGTGCATCTTTATTATAAACATGTCATTCAGCAGAGAAGGCTTAAATAATACACTTAAAAATTTGATAGCATGATACTATAAAGATAGTCAATATTATTTTGGTAAAATGCCATCTAAATTTCTATGTGTAAACATAGAGATGATATTTTATATTAATGAGATCATACTTATAAATTTGGTTCTGCACCTGCTATTTTGTACTTAATAACATGTTGTAGAACATTTTCTCTGCCAGTGTCATAATTTCAATAAAGATAAATACCATCCTTTTTTATTGGCAGACATTTATGAAGGTACTGTCATTAACTTAAGCCATATCTTCTTTATACCATTTAGGCTAACCAATTTTTGTTCTATTTTAGCAGTTCTATAATAAAATTTTTTGCATGCATATCTTATATACTTGTTTGGATCACTTTCTTAAATTATGTCAATATTTAAGGTTGTACATAAAGTATTATATTTTAATCCATATTTATATGTTGCCTATTCTCTTCTCAAAATCTGTACTAATTATCCTTTAAACAATAAAATGCACCAATACTCAAAAATTTCAGTGTCTTCAATTGTGGTCATCATTCTTCAACATCATTCTAGTCACTTATAAAGTTAACAGTGAACAAAATGCATTAGTGGTTATTAAACATTCTAGGATCATAAAATCATTTGGGACTTTTAATAGTTAATCTGCCTTTCTGAAACATTAAAGTATAAACCCAGAAATTTTATATGCTACTTATGAGAATTTACATATCCTTTGAAGTCAATTCAGAATCTTAGATTTCAGCTTGTGTATATAAGTGAAGTTTTTGGTATGAGGTGATGTTTAAGTAATTTATTACTTAGATATATACATTAACCCCTGAACATGCATAAATTATGGTTTTGCACAGAATTTTAATGTGAATCTTGAAAAATTTTGACATTAACTTGATACAGAATTAGTTTCCTAATGTGAAGTTGCATGAGTGTGCAGTGTTAGTGGAATAAATTTCTATTGTTTTTAGGTTTTTCAATGGAGACTTCACCAGGAAGAAGTAGCAAGACTGGAAATGGAAATTTCTGCCAGAAGAAGAGAGAAGGAAGAAGAGAAAGAGAAATTGTGGAAGAAGAAGGAATTGTCACAAAGAGAAGAGAAGAAAGAAAAGGTAAATCATTTGTTATTTTGTGAATGAATGTTTTATTGCTTACTGAACTTTGATCTTGGTATCTTTGTATGGCAATACTTACTATCTAGCCACTCAAGAAAAATATTGATTCATAAGAATCAAAGTATTGATTCTTGTATCTTACTTCTTGGTCCAATCAAATATATATTGATCATTTATTCTATCCTGACCTAAATTCATTCTGTTCTCATTGCTAAGTATTAATGCTCTTATGCTAATGAAATGAATTCTTTTCAAGGCAATGGACCAAAGTTCAGGCTTTAGAGTATAGAATTATTTGCCTTGTCTGAATCTATAATGATTACATTAGGTGATAATATTTCAGAAACATCAAAACTCTTGCGAAATAGTTCTTATTAAAATAATCAAAAGAGAATACCTTTCTATAAAATGATCCCTAAGAACTGTTCTAAGAAAATTACTGTGTTAGGTAAACCATACAGGCTCTGATACATATTACCATCATCATCCTTTTACTTTATTTGTCTTTTTATGTCGCTGGAATATCATAACTACTACTTTGTTTCACAGCACTTATGAGGTTCTCTTGTTGTGTGATAGTAAGAGTTTTATGTAAGGAAAAGTGGCTTTGTATTCATTCTTTTATTGTCAACATAATTATTTTAAGCAAAATTTGCACATAAAGGAGATAGACCCCCCTTCTTGGCATCTCCTGCTTTTCCAACATAGGTTGAAACTCAACCAATTCAGAAAGAGCTTTTCAGATGCTCAATCCTTTACACAGGGGCTATTGATGTCAGCTGTCTGAAAACATGGGATTGTGAGTCCCTGTTTGAGGAGAATATCTGGTCACATTGCCTAAGATGCAGAGTTTTGGGTGTACTTCAGATCGATCAAGCCACTGTGTTTCTAGCCTCCAATCAGCCTTGCCACACCCACCTTCCAAACTGATTCAAATGTCTGATTAATATACAACATAAGGGTATAGAAGCAATGTCCACACCTGAATTTCAAATGTCATGTAAATATAGCATATTTCAAGACTTATTGGCCATCTCAGTGTGTCATTTCATTATACTAGTAAAAACTAAATGCAAGTAAAATGCAAAATAAAAATGTATTTGAGTAAATCTATAAGGATGACTAAAGCTCCAAATGGGATGATAATGCATTCATTTATTCAATAAGTATGTGCCAAGTACCTTTAATGTGATAATTTTTATACCCAGCTCTTCATGCAATTTTAAAAATTTGCTTCCTTTAGAGAAAACACACCTCTTCTGGTATTTTCTTGAATGAATTGTTTATCCTCTCTGCCACAAAGATAATAAATAATTCTTGGTCAGTTAGGAAAAGTTCTAGAGAAAATTTTTTAAGCTAAGGTTTGAGGAGTAAACAAATTATTAATAAAGAAAAACCAAAATCACAAATACAGTGAACTACTTAGCATTTCCTATTATATTTATCATGTCCATCCATAGTAAATTTGGGATATATGCACACATTTTTAAATCTGTATATAAGGTGTATAGAACATGTCTATCCATAATTACAATGTGATTTGGTAATTAACTTCTTTCTCTTAAAGGACTCAGTTTAAAGATGATTTAAGATGCTGTCTTCTTTCCCCCTTGTTAATATCTAGGCTTTTCTTATTTATTCTTCTGATATACATTATACATTTATCCTTACACCGACCCAAACTATTCTCATTGCTGCCAAGTATGAATGCTCTAATCCTAATAAAAATAATTAGTTTTGCCACAACTAATTACAATTTGAGCTTTAGACTATAGAATTTTTAGCCCTCACTGACCTTTTTAATTTAGACCCTTCTTTGCTGTTGCATGCATATTACTGTACAAGAATTGCTGGGTACATACTATCCTCTACATTTTCTTTCCAATGTCTGTGACTTCTCACCTTTCATTTTTAGTGAAGAGAGGGTAATAGAAGTATTGGGGTTTTAGGCAGTGGGGGAAAAAATCAGAGTACTCACTTCCTAATAGAGAGGCAGATAGGCAACTGTCAATGAGAAATGGCATCATCTTGTCCAGATTTTTCATTTCTTCCACATTATTTTCTTCTTGCTTAGTAAGAAAAGGTGTGTGTATGTATGTGTGCAAGATAGAGAACTGAGAATACTTAATTTAAATGACTTAAGAAACTATATATATATATTCCCATTTTATTTAATATATATCATTGAAGACTCACTGAATTGTGAACACTGACAAAAATATAGTAGCAGCACTTCTTATGCAGTAATATGCAGCTGATCTAAAATTGACTTTCAACACTTTTTATAATTTTATTAAAGGGAAATCATGAACTATCAGAACTCTCATACCTTCTTTGGACCCATAAAACATGTTTTTCAATCTTTGTGAATAACAGTTTAATTTATGATATAATATCCACTCATCCATATCTTTCACTGCAAAGTTTCTGTTTGCAAAAGAATCACATGCAACTAGAGCTAAAGTATCCCCATCTTATTGAGAAAAACAATATAGTAATACCCTTCCCAACCATGGCTTTGTGTCTTCTTCATTCACTAACCTAGAAATGTATTCTTGCAATCAGTTCAAGGAGAGGCTATCCTTTTATTTTTGAATCTGATAAAATAACCTAAACATAAAAGCTATAAATCCTAATGTATGAAGCCAGAAAGGTAGAATAGGATTTAAGGTTAACTGATCTCTTTTATTCAACACTTTTGTTATTGTAAGGCTTCCCTTGTTTTGATAGGTTACCCCAATTTTTATCTCTTTATGTTTTCTATTAACAAAATCATATAGTGGATATCTTCCGGACTTCTTTCAATTATTTTTTATTTTCAAGGTCCATCCATGTTGTCATACTGGCAATTATTTTTTTAACAACTGAGTAGTCAATTATGAACAACTTTGTAATTGATGGAAAATCAACTATATTGTGAACAAGCCATGGTAAGCATGGGGTTTAAATAAAGTTAGTAAAATATTTAAAAAGAAATATAACTAAAGAGTCAACTAATATAAAAATAACTGAGTAGCATTACTTTGACTATGTATGCCATTTTAAAATATCCATTCATTTGTCAGTATTTGCCAATATTTCAGCTATTGTGAAGAGTGTTTCAATTGATCATAATGTTGCATGAATTTTTCTTTTTTGCTTCAAAATTTACAGCTAACAATCAAAAAGTGGAATTTCTGAATGATATATTTATAGACATGTTTTTGAGGGGTCTCCATACTATTTCCCACAGTGGGTATATTACCATGCTATCTTTTTTTTATATATCCCACAATGAGTGTCCATCCATGTCTAAGCAAATTTCATGACTTCATTTTTTTTCTAATAGTTACATAGTATTCTATTACATAAATGAATCATAGTTTCTTTCTTCCTATTTATTTATTGAGTCACACCCTGTGTTGCTCAGGCTTTATTCCTGACTCTGCACTCAGAAATCAGCCCTGGAAGGCTCAGGGGAACATATGAGATGTTGTGGATGGAACCTGGGTCGATCACATGCAAGGCAAACACCTACCCTCTGTGCTATCACTCCACCTAAACTATAGTTTCTTCACACTCATCTGTTCTCTGGCACTTGGGTTGTTTCCAGATTCTGGCTATTGTGAATAAGAGATGCATATCAAAACAACAATGAGATATCATCTCACACTATAGAGACTGGCACACATCAGAAAGAACAACCAGTGCTGGTGTGGTTGTGGGCAGAAAGGTATTCTCTTTCACTGCTGGTGGGAATGTCAACTGGTTCAACATTTTTTAGAGAACAATATGGACATTCCTCAAAAAAAAAATAGAGATCAAGTTATCATATGATCAAGCAATACTGCTCCAAGGAATATATCCTAGGGCCCCAAAAACACAATGCAGAGGAGCCCTCTGGGATTCTGCCTGGCTCTATGTTCAGAAATTGCTCCTGGCAGGCTGGGGGGACCATATTGGATGTCAGGATTCCAACCACTGTCCTTCTGCATGCAAGGCAGAAATCTCCGGCCCCAGAAATTTTGTTAATAAATGATCAATTTATTTATTTATTTATTTATTTATTTATTTATTTATTTATTTATTTATTTATTTATATATTCATCACTTTTGGGGGCCACACCCAGCAGTGCTCAGTTGTTTCTCCTGGCTCTGCATTCAGAAATCGCTTCTGGCAGGCTTGGGGAATCATGTGGGATGCCAGGAATCGAACCTGGTCTCTTCCAGGTAGGCCACATGCAAGGCAAATGCCTACTGCTGTGCTATATTTCTGGCCCCTCAATATAATTTTTAGATAAATGTAAATTGAAAACAAAATAAAAATTAAACTTTTGTTTTATTTTTGGTCTCAACAAGCAAAGTTGATACATAAATTTATATATAAAATTTTATAGCTTTTGTTTTGTTTGTTTTGGGGCCACACTCAGCAGCACTCAGGGTTACTCCTGGTTCTGCATTCAGAAATTACTCCTGGAAGGATTAGAGAATCATATGGGATGCCAGGGTTCAAACCCATGTTGACTCTGTGCAAGGCAAATGCCTACATGTTGTGCTACACACACACACACACACACACACACACACACACACACACACAACTGTTAAGTAAATAAGTAATGCTACAAAACTAAAGTGATATAGCAATATGGTAATAGTAAGAATTTTCATGGTGGATGCATATATTTTCCAAAGTGTTATGACTTCTTGATTTCTTGTCATCAAAGTAATGCTCATCTTTATCCCTAGTTACCTCTTTTAGCTAGAATACTTTATCTGGGGCCGGGCGGTGGCGCTGGAGGTAAGGTGCCTGCCTTGCCTGCTGCGCTAGCCTAGGACGGACCGCGGTTCGATCCCCCGGCGTCCCATATGGTCCCCCAAGAAGCCAGGAGCAACTTCTGAGCGCATAGCCAGGAGTAACCCCTGAGCGTCACAGGGTGTGGCCCAAAAACCAAAAAAAAAAAAAAAAATAGAATACTTTATCTGATACAGATATTCTTGCCTTTTTAAAAGATCTTGTGCATTTAAATACCAATTCATTATTTCTTCACTCTAACAGGGCTGTCTGGAAAGCTAAAGTGGGAGATTCTTGAAATAGCATATACTTGGCCTTTTTACTCCAGTTATCTACTTGTGATGTTTGATTTGTGAGTTCATTCCATCGAAAATTAGGATGCTTATTTATATATGAGATCTTGATAGTTTCATGTTCATTTTGTTTCTTGGTCCTTCTAGTTTTCTTTGTCCCTTTTCTTTTGTGTTTCTATCTTTTATTATATCGGTGGTTTTCTATGGTTTTTGTTTTGTTTCTTCTTTACTTTTGTTTGAGCTATCATTATTATAGTATTGTGTCCCTGATCTATAGTTTATTGGGGAGGAGTTGTAGTACACAGGAGCTGCATCTGGCTCATTGTTTAGGGGTCTCTCTTGTCAGTGCTGGGGGTCAAACAAGGGTTGGTCATATATAAGGCAAATTTCTTAACATCTGATTCAGAGTTTTGTTGTGGTTACCAGATGTGTATATAATTATCAAAGCAGCAACATAGACCATTTATTTTAGGTAATGTCATCTTATTTTCATTTGCCTGTATAGTCTTCCCTTTTAATTATTTTTGTTGTCATAAATTCCCTTTTATATTCATTACTGCATTAAATAATTATAAAATTAAAAAAAACAGTTTTATATTTACACTATAGAACAGGATAGATTGTACAGAGAGTAAGGCAATTGTCTTGCATGAAGCTAACCTACATTGGATCCTCAGTACTGCATATATCTCCCCTAGCCCTGCCAGTAGTGTTCCCTGAGCACTCAAGGCTATTTCAGTCACTCTCCTATCATCTTCTCCACTTTCTTCTAAATCATATATTTTTAATTATAAATATAGCATTATATATCATATATAGTATTATAATATCCTACATATTTTAGGAATATATTGAATTATATTAATATAGTATAGAATATAATACTATAATACTATATTGTATAGTTTTATAATTTTATAATGCTATATAAAGTATATTATATATAATTCTGTAGCACTATTCTATGTTATATTTATACATATATATGATTTTATCTTGACCATATATTCCAAAGAGATAGTTGCACCATGCTAGCCTATGTACACTGTCTTCAACTTCTTTTCTCCTATTCTCTCTTAAATATTCTGTCCTTCCACTCCAGCAGAGCTTATCAAAGTCCTCAGTGAATTCTATGTTATTAATTAGAGTGCTAAATTTTCAGTAGTCATCTCATTTGAAGTTTTAAAATGGAATAATCACTGACTCCTCCTTGGAAAATACTTTTTTTAACGCAAACATACCTGGATTTAAGAATCCATTAATTTTCTTTGAGTTTTTTTTTCCCATACTGGCTTCTCAATAAATTACATTGAATCTCTCATCTTCTATCAGGATTAGAAGTGTCTACTTTTGAAATAAAAACTATCATAGTAAATTATTTTATAGTAAAACTATAATTGTAACTATTATATAATCATTTATACATAGTCTCGATTACTTTTTCTCTATTTTTTCTGTTTTTCATTTTCCCTTCTGGTCTGTTCCAGCAAAGTGATGTTTTCAAAACTAATGTCACTATCTGCCCTATATGCAATATCTCTTGGATATAGGATGTAGAATATACTACTTTTCCCCTCACCCATTCATGTCCAGTCATATAGTCTACATTTCTCCATAAACATCTCAGAATACTTTCTCTTTGTCTTTTGTCCTGAATTTTCTTCAATCTGGATTATTCTCCCAGACGTTGGCAGACTCAGGTTCTCAATTCATTTAGGCTCTACTCAAGTGTCATTTTTATCAGAATGTCCTTGATCATCAAATTTAAAATAGCATTTTCCTTTCCTGCCACTCTGTCCACTTATCCTGCTTTCTTTTGTCTCGTAATTTGTTATCGCAATATCTATTTTTATTGACTTCTAGCTCTCAATTTTCTATAATGCAAACCTTAACAAGAAACAAAATTTTTTTCTTTGCTATATCTCTAGTGTCTAGCATAACACACACAATGTTGATTGAATACATTAAATGAATGAGCAGCTGAAAACTCTGTTGATGCTGATGTATACAGAAAAGCACACCAAATTAAGAAATGCCTAACAAAGTGGGTGACCTTGAGCATGTTATTTAAGTTCTATGAAGTTTGCCTCTTCAAATGTAAAATGAGGTATTTGGATTAAGCAGTGCTAAAATCACCTCAGCTCTAAGATGTCATGATTGAATGACTCTAAAGTTTGATTACTTTTTACTTTTCACTCTGCCTGATACTTCAGGTTTTATATATAACTACCTCAGTGTAGATATTCTCTCCTTAATGAATATTGAAATAGAGAAATTAAACAAGATTACAGGCAAGTTTGTTTAGCAATGTCAACTATGACATGGTCTTTATGTAATATTGCAATGCTCATATTGAAAATAGATCTAATTTTTAAAGAAGAAATGACAATTATGTTTTAATCCATCTGGCATTTCAATGAAGAATGAGATAACTAATGTGTTTGTCCCAGCACACTTTCTGGACTCATAATGTTATAAGGACATAAGACTAAATTACAGCAGAAAAAACACTTGTCATTTTGAGTAGAGAGCTCTAACACAGAAAAATGATCATTTTAGGGATCTGTAAATACTACTTTAAAATAAATAACTTATAATAAAAACATAATTACTATTACAGTGGGTATATTCCCCTTGGGTCATATCTATTCCATTTTGCTCTGTGAGCCAGGGTATTCTCCTTGATGATTCCCCTGTTCCCTGACTTTTGGATGGTTAATTCAGTGTAGAATATTGGAGATGGGGAGAGATAATTGGGAGATGGAAGACTTTCCCCCTCCCCCTAGTTTCTTGCCCTGCAATTTTGTGCTTACTGGCTATGTCCTTCACTGAAGGTCATTGCTTCTTTTAAGTAACATTTTCCACATATTCTTCTCTGATTAGTCTATGGACATTAAAGTGGCCTAGCTACTTCATGATCCCTTGTATGTGCCCTGCTTTACCACTCTTCTTTGTCAATTGTCCTTTTAATACATTCTTCTAGCTTTCTTCCAATTTTGAATATGCCATCTGTTTCCTATTAAGAATAATTAAAATAGAAACTCAGTGAGAGAATGAGACAAAAATTAAGAGGATGGGAATATAGTTATGTCAGCAAACTGACAAAAAGGAAGGTGCTGTAATTAAATATAGTTAAAGTTAAAAGAAAGAATTTTGCTCTTATGTACTAATAATAGACAGGATTCCAGTACATCAGGAACTGGCAGTATGTATTGGAAGGAGAGAGACAAAGCACACAGTGGATAGCATTTGCAGCAAAAATTTACAGGAGAGCTTAAACAAATGCTCATATAATATTGAATCAATTTTTATATGATCTTTCTTATCTATGGCATAAAATTAAATTACAGTTCTGTGAAACTTTTGCATAGGAAGTGAAAGTGATGCCATATGCAAGGTGATAAAAATGAAAGTGTTATATATAGGGATATACAGTATTCTTCTCACGTGACTTGATACAGGAATGGAATTGAGAATATTCAGAAATAAATAACAGTCATGTCTTAGGCATACTTTTATTATCAAAATTTAAAAATAAGATTTTGTATATATGAAGCATTTTATGTCCTTTTATTTAAAAATATACATTAGCTTACAAAATTTAATTAAAATAACAATATCCTAAACCACTAACAAAAACATAAATATAAAATATAAATTGTACTCAAATATAATTATAAAATACAATCAAATAAATACTATAGATATAATTTCCTCTGTGTGTATAGAAAAATTATAAAGACAATTGATTACTTGTAAATGTATACAGCCTATTATCTATCACCTTTAACCTTATTTCATTTATCAATATAACAACTATTTTCTTTTATTATCACCACAATATTTTAGTAGTTGCATAATGGTTTATAATGTGAAATATTTCATTTAACTAATGTATTAATTTTTGATATTAACTGTTTTATTTTATATAATTTTGCCTTTTGAAAACAATAACAAACATACTTTTATTTAAATATTAGGTTTGTTTATGATTATTTTTAAAAAGCTTTTTAATTCTCAAAATTGCTTGCTTTCTTATGTAACAATTATTTTCAAAATTGCTATTAATTTTCAGAAAGATGACCCTCTTAGCAACAGTTGATGTACTTGTTGGATACTTTTGAAGACTTACGGCAAAAAATTCAAGGTTAGGGATTGTAGAGGTAGAAGAACTGGTCCCTAAAGTATTTTCAGGAGTGTCCCTAAACATAGAATCAGCACTAATCCTAAGCACTGCCATCTGTGGCCTCAAAACCAGAATATTATTTAGTAAAATTAGAAGTCAAGTTAAGGAAAATTCACAGCTGAAATGAAGAGCCTAAATTGTAGACTGAAATTTGAAAATTCATTAAATACAAATACACTAGCAGAATAGTGCATAACTTTTATTTTGAGAACTAAAGTTTTGACTCTCACTTGTATAGAGATCTTTCCAATTTCTGCATAAATGCAGGTAAACCTTGACCTTTTAAATACAGGTCTGGGCATTCTTCCTAGTGTGGATGATACCTATAATTTTCATTTGCAGTCCCCTGACAGTCAGTGATTATAAAATACTTTTTCATGTGCTTGTATGTCATTTTTGTTTGTTTGTTTGTTTGTTTGTTTTTGGGCCACCTGCTGACGCTCAGGGATTACTCCTGGCTACGAGCTCATGGTCCTGGCATGGGGGACCATATGGGACTCCAGGGGATTGAACCAGTTTGTTGTAGGTTAGTATGAGCAAGGCAATGCTCTACTGCCTGCACCACCAATCTGGCCCCTGTACATAATATTTGAGGTAGTATCTGTTCAGCTGATTTCTCCATTATCTGATGAGTTTTTGGTTTTCTGATGTTGTTTTGTATAAATGCTTGGTGAACAAATATTTTCTCCATTCAGTAATGTGTCTTTTTATTTTATCCATTATTTATTTAATGGTAATGAGTTTTTTAGTTTGAGGTAACTCCATTTGTTTACTTTTGCTTTAATTTTTTTTGTGTGTGTGGATTTAAATAATTGAAAACACCTCTGAAGTCAATATCATGGAGAATTCTGGCTATATTTTTCTGTGTATTTTATCGATTTAGTTTAAAATTAAAGCTTTTACTTATTTTTGAATAAATTGTATAGGATGTGATAAAGTGATCAATCCCATTCTTTTGCATCAGTTTAACCAATTTTCCCAAAACCAATTTTTTGGTGGGGGAAGAGGCTTTCCTTACTCCACTTTATGTTCTTGGTTCCTTTCTTATAAATTAACTGTCCTTTTATCTGAGGGTATATGTGTGGCTTTTAATTCTATTCCACTTGTTTGAGCATTTGCTTTTCACTCCAGCACCATGCTGTTTTGATTGCTCTATCTTTATAGTGTAAAATAAATCAATGTAGTTCAATTCTACCCATCTTCTTTTTTCTAAGGAATGCTTTAGCTGTTTGGGGAGTACTGTCAGTTCCATACAAATTTTGGTAATATTTATTCTGCAATTTTTCATTAAATATTTTATTTAAATAATTGTGATTTATAGTTAATCATAATTAAGTTCTAGATATACAATAATTTACAAAGTTATTCATAATTAAGTTCTAGATATACAATGTTTTAGTGCCATTCTCACTACTAGTGTCAAGCTCCCTCCAGCAATGTTTGCAGAATACATTTCATACCTATCGCATACCCCACATCCCAACCTGCTATTTTAACCTACACCTTTTTAAGTTTGGTTGTTTATAGTTTGAGTTTCTTGTTTTCAGTGTTGTTGGCTTGGATATTTAGTCTTTGACCTTCCTTAACACCATCAATGTACCTGATTTTCCTTGAGCCCCATTCCCATTATTTCACATCTGTCTTTCTCCTCCTCCACTCTTTTTTTTCCTTCTCACTACACTATGGGGCCAAGAGTGTTGTAGACAACCCCATTCAAACTATTACATTCTCTCATGCAGTTATTCTAAATACCACATATAGTAATATCATTTTGTATTTATCCTTCTCCTTTTCTTCTCTTCTTTTCTTCTTCTTCTTCTTCTTCTTCTTCTTCTTCTTCTTCTTCTTCTTCTTCTTCTTCTTCTTCTTCTTCTTCTTCTTCTTCTTCTTCTTCTTCTTCTTCTATTTAACATTATATCATTCAGATCCATACAAATTTTATCAAATTGCGTGATTGCATTGTTCCTTACAGCTATGTAGTATTCTATTGTATAGCTGTACCACATCTTCATGATCCACTCATCTGTTGTTGGACATCTAGGTTGATTCAAACTCAGCTTTTGTACTGAGTGCAGAAATGAATGGTGGTCTGAATCTACTCTTTTGAATAAATGTTCTGTCCTGGGGATAGATTCCCAGAAGTGGAATTGCTAGGTCATACAGCAGCTCAATTATGAGTTTACAAAGATACATTTCCCCCATATATTTTTTCATAGGAGTTAAACTAAATGAAAAGCCAGATCATTTCCACCAGCAGTGGATGACAGTTCCTTTTTTTTTAACCACATACCTGCCAACACAATTTGTTCCCAGTATTTTTGAGACATGCTATTCTCATTGGTGGAAAATGATTTCTTCTTGTTGTCTTGATTTGGATTTCCCTAATGATAAGTGATGATGAACATTTGTTATGTACCTGTTGATCATCTGTTGGTTTTCTACAGAGGTGTCTTTTCATTTTACTTTCCCATTTTTGGTGGATTTTTTAGATTTGAGTAGATTAATCTCATGAATACTTTGTATATCTTAGGTATCAAACCTTATCTGATGTGTTGAGTGCAAATATTTTTTCTCACTCTTTTAGTTTTAGCCTTTACTTTTTTTTTTACCATACAGAAAGTTTTTAGTTTGGTGTCCCATTTGTTTATATTTGATTCTGTAGCCCTTGCATTGATTATATTGTTGAAGACTGCTTTAAGGCCTATGTTTTAGATCTTTCTGCTATGTTTTCCTCAATGATCTTCATAGACACTTGTCTGATCTCAAAAATCTTTGATCGACTTTGAATTTACTTTTGTGTAAGGTGTGAGATATGGACTCAGAATTAATCTATTATGCATGGTTATCCAATTGTCCCAATACTATTTGTTGAGTCTGTCTTAATTTCAAGTTCTTGGTTCCTTTGTCAAAATTTTTTCCTTGAATATTCTATTCTGACTTATTGGTCTGTCTTTGTTCCAATACCGTGCTGTTTTGATCACTGGTATTGTAGAACAGCTTCAAGTTAGGTAATTAGATGTCTCCTACTTTCTTGTTTTTCAATATGATTTTGACTATTTTGGCTATAATTTTATAACAATATATAATATGTTATATACTATAAAACATATTACATAATATGTAATATATTATACAATATGCTGTTATAATTATTATGTAACTATAGAATATATGGTATTTTATACATTTCATACAAACCTTATTAATGACTAGTCTAAGTTCTTGAAGAATGTTGTCTGAATTCAGATAGGGATTTCATTGAATCTGTATAGTAGTGTAGGTAAGATAGACATTTTGATAACATTGATTCTTCCCATCCATAGACCTAGAATGTTTTTCAGTTTCCTCAGATCTTCAATTTCTTCTTAATTGTTTTGAAGTTTTCATGGAATAGGTCTTTCACATATTTTGTTAAATTAATTCCTAGGAACTTGGTTTTTGTAGTTTTTGACACTATTTTAAATGGGTTAGATTCTTTGATCTCTTTCTCTTCTATTAGTAAAAAGGAATGAAACTCTGGTTTTGTAGAACTTTGACTTTGTAGCCAGCAACTTTACTGTATTGGTTTGTTACTTCTGGGACATTTTTGTGTTCTCTTTAACATCTTCAAAGTATATCACCATGTCATCTGCAAATAAAGATAGTTTAACTTCCTCCTTTTTAATTTGGATACCTTTAATTTCTTTTTATTGCCTGATTGTTGTTGCTAGGACTTCTAATACTATGCTAATAAGATAGGAGGAAATGGACATCTTTGCCTTGTGCCTGATATCAATGGAAATTCTTTAAGTTTTTTACCATTAGGAATATTCCTGATTCTGAAGCTACCCAGCAAGCGAATGAGTGAGTAAGAAATGGCTGACTGTGGGGACTGCCAGGTGAAGTGCTGATTGATTCACTTGTGGAGTCTCCGCCATGCTGTGCTTCTTCTGAGGAAACTGAGGACCTGAAGGGATCCCTGTCCTGTGCTTCTCTGTCTTTTTTGAATCCTTGAAGCTCTCCTCAGAGCCCTGGGAAGCGAACCCCCCCAAAAAACGGCATTCTGAAGCTACCCAGCAAGCGAGTGAGTGAGTAAGAAATGGCTGACTGTGGGGACTGCCAGGTGAAGTGCTGATTGCTTCACCTGTGGAGTCTCTGCCCTGCTGTGCTTCTTCTGAGGAAACTGAGGACCTGAAGGAGCCCTGTCCTGTGCTTCTCTGTCTTTTCTGAATCCTTGAAGCTCTCCTCAGAGCCCTGGGAAGCGAATCCCCCAAAAACTTCATTCTGAAGATACCCAGCAAGCCAGCGAGTGAGTAAGAAATGGCTGACTGAGTGGGGCCCGACTGAAAAACTGTGAGTGCTGCCTGTGTGTGTCTGTCTACTGTCCTCTTGCGTGAACCTCTTGGGAGTGGGCTGAAAAGAGGCTCCAGCAGAGCACTTAGCTCCACTTCGCTATGCAGCTGTGTGCTCTTTCCAGGAAAAGAACACCATTGCAACAAGAAGAAAAAATCACACTAAGAACTGTGCTGTATCACAGAAGCAAGCATTTCTCTCTGGACTGTCTTCTCTGCTGCGTGCTCGGGCCTAAGATTTGATCCTGTGTGAGGCTTCATCCACAGAGGACTCCCCTCCCTTAGAGGCAAGTCAGCTCATCCAGAAAGGGCAGAGCCAGAGGAGTGTGCTGCCTGCATCATATAGCCAATAAATAACACCACAACACATAGAAAAACCCACAATACAAGTGTGACAATGGGGAAACAACGCAGGCCAGCATCAGACAGAGAGAAGGAAGATGATAATTCTGATGACCAGTTAATGACCGACCAACTAATCAACCTCTCAGATAAGGACTTTAGAGGAGCAATATGGAAGATGCTCAAAGACCTCAGAAAAACCATGGATAGAGTGGAACAGAACACTAATAATAATCAAGAAAATATGAAGACAGAAATTACAAAACTCCAAACTGAATTAACATGTCAACTAACAGGCCTGAAAAAATCAGTAAACAAAGTGAATGACAAAATGGATAAGCTCTGGGACAGGGTATCAGAAGCTGAGAATAGACTTGGTGCTGTGGAAGATGAGATACATAACAATTCCATACAGCAGGAGAGATTGGAAAAAAAAAACTTAAAGCAAATGAACAGACAATGGAAAAATTAGTCAAAGAATGGGAACAGATGAAAATAGAAGTCTATGATAAGATCAATAGAAACAACTTAAGAATCATTGGAGTCCCAGAGACCCAGGAAGAAAATTTCCAGGAAGAATCAACAGTCAAGAACATCATTAAAGAGAAACTTCCAGAGCTAAAGAATATATGTGATCAAATCCTGCATGCTCGAAGAGTACCAACCAAAAGAGACCCCAGACAAACCACCCCAAGACACATCCTAGTCACAATGACAAATCCCACAGATAGAGAAAGAATTCTGAAAACAGCAAGATCAAAAGGGGAAATTACATTCAAGCAAGCATCCTTGAGATTTAGGGCAGACCTGTTACCAGAAACACTAAAGGTCAGAAAGCATTGGTGGGATATTGTGACAAGACTGAATGAAATGAATGCTTCACCTAGAATACTGTACCCAGCAAAACTCACTTTCCGGTTTGAAGGAAGAATACATGGTTTCGCAGACAAAAAACAGCTCAGAAACTTTACAGACTCAAAACCAGTCTTAAGAGAAAAACTGAAAGACCTAATATAAGACAAGACTACCCAAAAGACACATCAAATTTTGATATAAAGATGGCATTACATCCCAGGACAATTCTTTCTCTCAACGTCAATGGACTAAATGCACCAGTTAAGAGACACAGAGTGGCTAAATGGATCAAAAAACTCAATCCAACCTTCTGCTGCCTACAAGAAACGCACCTGAATAGTCAGAACAAACATAGACTCAAAATAAAAGGCTGGAGAAAAGTTATCCAAGCAAACAACACCCATAAAAAAGCTGGAGTGGCCATACTAATATCAGATAATGCAAACCTTATACTCAGGAAGGTTGTAAGGGACAAAGATGGACATTTTATATTAATCAAGGGGTATGTAGAGCAGGAAGAAATAACTCTCCTAAACATATATGCACCGAATGAGGGGCCAGCAAAATATTTAATACAACTGTTGACAAATCTGAAAAATAATATCAATAACAACACAATTATTGTGGGGGACCTCAACACGGCTTTGTCAACACTGGATAGGTCAGCCAGACTGAAACACAACAAGAATATACTAGACCTGAGGAGAGAAATGCAAGAAAGAGGCCTAGTGGATATATATAGGACACTCCATCCCCAGAAACCTGGGTACACATTCTTCTCCAATGTACATGGGACATTCTCCAGGATACACTAAATGCTGGCACATAAGACATACCTCCATAATATCAAGAGAATAGAAATTTTGCAGACTACCTTCGCTGACCACAAGGCTCTGAAATTTTTGTGAATTCCAAAGGGACTCAGAAAAAAAACTTTAACACCTGGAAGTTAAACAGCCTCATACTCAATAACCAGTGGGATGAAATAATAATAACGAGATGAAATCAAGGAGGAAATCAAAAGGTTCCTGGAAACAAATGACAATAAAGACACAAACTATCAGAACATATGGGACACAGCAAAAGCAGTACAGAGAGGAAATTTATAGCTTTGCAAGCACACATCAGGAAGGAAGAAGGAGCTTACCTGAGTAGCTTAATGACACAGCTAGTAGAACTAGAAAGTGCTCAACAAAAGGACCCAAAAATAGGGAGAAGAAGGGAATAACATAGCTTCATCCCAGGAATGCAAGGATGGTTTAACATCCGTAAATCTATCAACATAATACACAACATCAACAACAAGAAAAATAAAAACCACATGATTATATCAATAGATGAAGAGAAAGCATTTGATAAGGTCCAACATACATTCTTGATCAAAACTTTCAGCAAGATGTGAATGGAAGGAACCTTTCTCAATATAGTTAAGGCCATCTACCACAAGCCAGTGGCAAATATTATCCTCAATGGAGAAAAACTAAAAGCCTTCCCTCTAAATTCTGGCACAAGACAAGGCTGTCCTCTCTCACCACTCCTATTCAATATAGCACTGGAAGTACTTGCTATAGCGATTAGGCAAGAAAAAGATATCAAGGCAATCCAGATAGGAAAAGAAGAAGTCAAGCTCTCACTGTTTGCAGATGACATGATACTCTACTTAAAAAACCCTAAAGACTCTACCAAAAAGCTTCTAGAAACAATAGACTCATAGAGCAAGGTGGCAGGCAACAAAATTAACACACAAAAGTCAATGGCCTTTCTATACACCAATAGTAATAAGGAAGAAATGGACATTAAGAAAACAAAAAAAAAAAAAAGAAAACAACCCCATTCACAATAGCACCACACAAACTCAAATATCTTGGAATCAACTTGACTAAAAATGTGAAGGACCTATACAAAGAAAACTATAAAACTCTGCTCCAAGAAATAAGAGAGGACACGCGGAAATGGAAGTGCATACCCTGCTCATGGATTGGCAGGATTAACATCATTAAAATGGCAATACTCCCGAAGGCATTATACAGATTTAATGCGATCCCTCTAAAGATACCAATGACATTCTTCAAAGAAGTGGATCAGGCAGTTTTGAAATTTGTTTTGAACAATAAACACCCTAGAATAGCTAAAGCAATCATTGGGAAAAAGAATACAGGAGGAATTACTTTCCCCAACTTTAAACTTTACTACAAAGTAATAATTATCAAAACAGCATGGTATTGGAATAAGGACAGGCCCCCAGATCAGTGGAATAGGCTTGAATACTCAGAAAATGTTCCCCAGACATACAATCACCTAATTTTTGATAAAGGAGCAGGAAATCCTAAATGGAGCAGGGAAAGCCTCTTCAACAAGTGGTGTTGGCACAACTGGATAGTCACTTGCAAAAAATTGAACTTAGACCCCCAGTTAACATCATGTACGAAGGTTAAATCCAAATGGATTAAAGACCTCGATATCAGACCCAAAATCATAAGATATATAGAACAACACATAGGCACTCCAGGACATTGAGACTACAGGCATCTTCAAGGAGGAAACTGCACTCTCCAAGCAAGTGAAAGTAGAGATTAACAGATGGGAATATATTAAGCTGAGAAGCTTCTGCACCTCAAAGGAAATAGTGCCCAGGATACAAGAGCCCCCCACTGAGTGGGAGAAACTAGTCACCCAATACCCATCAGATAAGGGGCTAATCTCCAAAATATACAAGGCACTGACAGAACTTTACAAGAAAAAAACATCTAACCCCATCAAAAAATGGGGAGAAGAAATGAACAGACACTTTGACAAAGAAGAAATACAAATGGCCAAAAGACACATGAAAAATGCTCCACATCACTAATCATCAGGGAGATGCAGATCAAAACAATGATGAGATACCACCTCACACCACAGAGAATGGCACACATCACAAAGAATGAGAATAAACAGTGTTGGCGGGGATGTGGAGAGAAAGGAACTCTTATTCACTGCTGGTGGGAATGCCGTCTAGTTCAACCTTTATGGAAAGCGATATGGAGATTCCTCCAAAAACTGGAAATCAAGCTCCCATACGATCCAGCTATATCACTCCTAGGAATATACCCTAGGAACACAAAAATACAATACAAAAACCCCTTCCTTACACCTATATTCATTGCAGCACTATTTACCATAGCAAGACTCTGGAAACAAGCAAAATGCCTTTGTACAGATGAATGGCTAAAGAAACAGTGGTACATATACACAATGGAATATTATGCAACTGTCAGGAGAGATGAAGTCATGAAATTTTCCTATACATAGATGTACACAGAATCTATTATGCTGAGTGAAATAAGTCAGAGAGAGAGAGAAAAATGCAGAATGATCTCACTCATCTATGGGTTTTAAGAAAAATGAAAGACATTCTTGCAATAATAATTTTCAGACACAAAAGAGAAAAGAGCTGGAAGTTCCAGCTCACCTCAGGAAGCTCACCACAAAAAGTGATGAGTTTAGTTAGAGAAATAACTACATTTTGAACTGTCCTAATAATGAGAATGTATGAGGGAAATGGAGAGCCTGTTTAGAGTACAGGCGGGGGTCTGGTGGGGAGGAGGGAGACTTGGGACATTGGTGATAGGAATCTTGCACTGGTGATTGGTGGTGTTGTTTACATGAGTGAAACCCAAACACAATCATGTATGTAATCAAAGTGTTTAAATAAAATAAAAAAAGTAAGATTAAAAAAAAAGAATATTCCTGTTGAGGGGGTGTAGCGATAGCATAGTAGTAGGGCATTTGCCTTGCATCAGCTTATCCAGGATAGACCTCGTTGGATTCCCCACCTTGGCGTCCCATATGGTCCCCCAAGCCAGGAAATTTCTGAGTGTATAGTCAGGAGTAACTCCTGAGCGTCACCGGTGTAGCTCAAAGACAATAAATAAATAAATAAATAAATAAATAAATAAATAAATAAGAATAATACTGGCTTAAGATGGAGGATAAATACAAGATAATACCACTTGAAACGTGATTGTTTCTATCGAAAGGCAATTAATAATACATCTACATTTTAGCTTATTTATTTAACTAGGTAGCATTATTTGAATATATTAAGAAAATTGTTAACTCATTACTCTGTTGGATTGACAGAGTTTTGAGGCTGTATACTGCCTGAGAGATAGAGAACTCCTATAGCCCACCTGCTCAGAAATGGGGTATATGCATTGGAATGTCCAAATGTATTTGGACTCTAGTGTGTCTAATTATCTTTGAGTTCAGAGGTCAGTCAGACATCAGATTTGGGAAATTTCTTCCAGTGGCTTGGGAGGAGGTTAGTGCACAGCTAAAGGGTCTGGGGTCCCACAATATATACTGGAATATGCAGTATCAGCTCCAGAAGGACAGATACTGTTCTGCAATTTTGAAGTTCATCATGGTAATTTGTGAAAACAATTGCTTTGAATCTATACAGTGCTTTGTGCAGGGTTATCATTCCAATGTTACCTTTTCCAATCCAGGAACATTGAATTTTTTCCATTCTCTTACGTTTTGTATTAATTTTTGACAAATATCTTTTGACTTTTAGGCTAATTTGATTACTAGGTACTTATTTTTTACACAATTGTATATGAGACTTAAAAAAATTTTCTCTATATCATTGCATAAAACATTCAATAGATGGGAAAGAGAGACAGTGCAGTATATGTCACTTTTTTTTTGGCATACAGCTGACCCAGTTTCAACACACAACACCACCTATGGTCTCCTGAGCCTGCATGGGGATTGATCCCTGAACAAAGTGTGTAAAGCATAAGCTGATCATTTTTGTATTTTGGGTGTGGCTCAATAACAAAAATAAATGCAATAAGAGATAGCTCAAATGGCTATGTGCATGCTTTGCACTTGAAGGTTCTAATTAAATTCCTGGCACCTCATTGTTTCTGAGTATTGCCAACACTGAACCAGGTATAATCTCCAAATATTGTCAGATGTCGCCCAAGTTCCCATTCCTTTAAAAAATGCAATAGATTTTTTGGCCGGAGCTGTAGCACAAGTGGTAAAGTGTCTGCCTTGCCTGGCTAGTCTAGGACGGACCGTGGTCCAGCCAGGAGTAACCCCTGAGCATTACTGGGTGTGATCAAAAAAAAAACAAAAAAACAAAAAAAGAAAAAAATGCAATAGAGTTTGTGTATTGATTTTATAATATAACACTCTAATGTACATGACCATTGTTTTTAGGAGACTTTTTTGTGGAGTCTCACTATGTGTTATATAATTCATATAAAATAGTAGGTTTTTTATTTAATTACTGTAATTTCATTTAATATAATTCCTTAATATATTTTCCATATCTTATTGCTATGGTTAAGACTTCTAATACTATGATGAATTGTAATTATGAGATTGTACATCTTTGTTTTGCTTATGATATAAAATGACACATTTTTAGTATTTTTGCATTGAGTATGATGTGAGTTTGTATAGATTTACTATATTGATATATTTCTTCTATCACCATTTTTTATTTTTATCATAAATAGGTGTTGAACTTCTTTAGCATTTGTTTTTAATCTTTTCTTTTGTTGATTTGGTATATCACATTAATTGAATTGAGTATGTTGAATCATTCTAACTTTGGGATAGATCACATTTGTTCCTGATATATGATACTTTTAATGCAGTGTTAAAATAAGTTTTCAATATTTAGGTATGCGGATCTTTGTATCTAGTAATGTTATTTTTGAGTCATGATTCTGTGTTTTAAGTACCAGGTTAGTGCTAGTCTCATAGACACTATTAATTTGATACTGTTTATATGATTTTCTAGAACAGCTTACATAGGACAGGTAACAAGTTCTCCTTGAAAGTTTGGAATAACTCACCACTGAAACTGTCTGAATGAGAGCTCTTGTAGAAAAGTTTGTGTACTATTAAGATTTGTGTGTTGGTAGTGGGTGCTGTTAAGGGATTCTGTTTCCCCCTCATTCAACCTTAGGGGGTTGTAAACTTCTAAAAGTTTGTTTATTTCTCTATTTATATAAAAACACTAAAGTTATCATTTAGGATATTTTGTTTTTATTTTAATTTTTTTTTAGTTTTTGGGCCACATCCAGTAATGATCAGGCGATATTCCTGGCTATGTGCTCAGAAATTGCTCTTGTTTTGGGAGATCATATGGGATACCAGGGGATCGAATCGTGCTATGTCCTAGGCTAGCTCGGGCAAGGCAGATATCTTACCGCTTGCACTACTGCTCCGGCCCCGGATGTTTTTATTTTTGCTATAACAGTTGTAGCTACTCTTCACCGACTTACTGAAGTAATTTATTTTTAACCACCAAAAGTTGGCTAAGAGAATCTGGAAACAACTCATATGCCCAACAACAAGAAACTATGGTACATATACACAATGGAATACTTAACAGCCATTAGGAAAAATGAAATAGTGTAATTTCTTATACATGGATGGACATGAGAACTATTATGCTGAGTAAAATGAGTCAAAGGGAGAGAGACACAGAATAGTCTCACTCATCTATGGGTTTTAAGAAAAATAAAAGACATTATTGTAATAATACCCAGAGACAATAGAGATGAGGGCTGGAAGAGTGGTGAGTGCAGTTAGAGAAACAACACTAACAACTATTATGACAATGGTAATGAGTGAGAGAAATAGAAGACCTGTCTCAAATACAAGCAGAGGGTTGGGGAGGAGGGAGATGAGGGGTATTGATGGTGAGAAAGCTGCACTGGTGAAGGTGGGGGTATTCTTTTCTATAACTGAAACCTGACTACAAACATGTTTGTAATTATGGTGCTTAAATAAAGATATTATTTTTAAAAAAACATGCTAAGGATTTTTAGTCTATTTTTTTAGAAAAACCAGTTCTTAGTTACAATGATATTTTGTATTAATTTTTATTTTAACATTATTTTTCTTATAATTTTCATTCCTTATATTTCTATGTTTTGCTTTTTTATTTTTCTAAATGTGAGTTTTAGTTATTTATTTGTACCTTTTTTTTTCTGGTAAATGTCTGTTTAACTATAAAATTTCAATCCTTGAGTGACTTTTTCTCTGTTCCATATGTTTGGAACATGATAATGCCTTCATTATTCTTTGTGTCCAGAATATCTTTACTTCCTCTTGGATTTATTCTTTGACCTAATGGCTGCTCAATAAAAATCATATTTAATTTCCAAACATTTAAAAATTTTACAATATCTTTTCTATGACTTATTTTTACCTTCAGAGCATTTTAGTCTGAAAAAAATTACTTGATAATGATTTCACCTTTATGATGCTATGGACACCTATTTTGTTTCCCAGCATATAGTTTACTCATATATAGTACCAGATATAATGAAGTATCAGAGATATTCACCTGCATTAACTATTAATTGACTAAGATGAAAGATTAGAAAGGACTTGATCTTGTAGACAGGTACCACTCAAATAATAGCATAGTGTTGTAATTTCCTACCCACATTTTATTGCTGTTAATACCTGTTTTCGTGATCATTAATAGTTGCTTTGTATATTTTGATAATCCTTCATGTGTTGTATTTGTTAATGAGTTTTTAGTTTTTGTTATAATAATTATTGGATTTTTTAGTAAGAGCAACCCCTTTCTTTATTAACATTTTTTTTTGTTTTAGTTTAAAGTCTATCTTGTCTGATATATTAACTTTATTCTTATTTATTTTCTTGGGAAACAGGTTTTGGCTAGTCAGTAGCTATTCCTAGATCTTAACTCAGGAGTGACCCCTGGTGGTCCTTGGGAAACCATAGAGAGTGCCAGGGTTCTATACTAGGCTCTTTGCATTGCAAGCCAACCACCTATTCTACCTCTCTACTTTCTTTATACTTCTTAATTATTTTTAAAATTATTTTTGATAATTTCACCTGCAAGAAATTCTTCATATTCTTTAATTTTCTGCCAAACTCTTCTATTTGTCTGTTGTTTTGTTTTGGTTACTATTCTTTAGTGATTTCTGATTGAAATGTTTTCACTTCTTTTTCTTTCTTGATGCTTTCCTATATTTTTCAAAGTTCAGTGAATATCCTGCCATTGTTGTTTTAAAATTTTTTATCACTCTTTATCAGTACTTGTATGCTTGGGGTCCTCTCTAAGCTTTCATATTTGGTCAATTAATGCAGGTTAATTTCCCTATTACTTTATTGTTTCTGGTACAATTTATGGAATTATAGTAAGGATCTAGTTTTGTACAGGTCTGGTGGAAATCTGAAGTTTGTGTTCATTAATGATAAGTGAGGCTCTAATTTTGCGTTTGTCTGAACAACTTATGGGAATTTGTGCTCACAAACTTACTGCATCAGCTGTGGACCTAAAGAAAGACCATTCAGTGCAATATCCCAGAGTTTATAATTTTGGGAGGGGGGGTCACACCTGGCAGCGCTTAGGGGTCGCTCCTGGCTTCACACTCAGAAATCACTCCTGGCAGGCACTGGAGACCATATGGGATGCCAGGATTCGAACCAATGACCTTCTGCATGAAAGGCAAACACCTTACTTCCATGCTATCTCTCTGGCCCCAGAGTTTATAATTTTTGATGGTTAAAGTGGCTCTGGGGCTGATGTTCAACAGGCTTGATGTACAATAATTTCTCATTTTCAGAGCACATAATAACAACTATTACAAAATGACCTGGGACTACTAGGGTAATTGCATTAACCAGTGCCTGGTGGCTTCAAGCAGATCTGGGAAACACCCTATGCAACAGTTCTAAGCTTGATCTGGTCTGGGATCCAAATTTTCAGAATAAACATGGGTATAGTAAACAATGGTAGAACTCTTGTTGGCCTGTCTTGGTACCTTCAAACCCTTTCTAGTTGTAGGCATTTATTTCTCTGTCTGCAGTCAGTTAAATGTGAATTCAGAAACTGGTATTGTTTTCTCTGAGGTAGGTAAGTGCCACTCAGATTGTCAATACTCTTTTCTTGGCTTGGAAAAAAAAATTGCTCTTGGAAAGTTGATGAGAACTGGAGGTTCCCTGTAAAGTTACAGAGGGTCACTGAGATGTTGCTTGCTGTCACATCCCTAAATATCTTGTCCAATTTAGCTCTTGCCTCCAGATCAAGTATTGTAAAAGCAGAACTGTATATCTAGGGCACTATATTTTCTCAGTATAAGTTTCCTGGCATTAGCAATTTATGCTCCAGCCTACCCTTCTCTAGTAAGAATTACATGCCTTAATTTCAAGTTCTCTTCAACATCCTTGTTTTATAGATTGGCTCTTCTCTCAGAGATGATGGGAGAAATAGGTCATTTGGTGCCTAGAATTGAACCCAGGTTAGGTACATAGGTATTAATCCTTGTACTATCTTCTAGTCCTACATTTTATTTAATTTTTTTAGGAGATCACACCTGACAGTGCCCAGAGAGGATTACACCTGAAAGAACTCAGAGCCCACTCTCACTTGGGTGCTCAGTGGTCATTTGCAGTAGTACTCAAGAGAACATGGATTTCTGGGGATGAACTGAAGTCTAGGTCTCCTAAATACAAGCTTGTACTCATTCCACTGAACTCTATTTTCAACCCAATTAGTAGAGTTTTTAATAGGAAACAGATTGAAAGGCTTCAAAACTAAGCCAGAATATTCTGGAAAATAAAGTTAAATTTTGGGAGGGTCATATATCTAGACAGAGATTGCTTCCTAAGTTTTACTTTATTGATTTAATTTTACCAATATTTTAAAAATGTAATATGAGTAAAGAAGAACATCCAGTAAAATCAAATACTAAAGAATAAGAGATACCCTGAAAACCTACTTTGAATATCATAAAAATATTTGAAGAAAAATAATTTGAAAAATAAGATGGAATCTTAATTTTATTTTATTTTAAGGCATTTTTAATAATAAGCCCTATGATTGCAAACATGTTTATAGCTGGGTTTCAGTTATGGAAAAGAATACCCCCCCTTTACCAGTGCTACCTTCCCACCACCAATGCCCCCCTCTTCACCCTCCTTTGCCCCCTGCTTGTATTTGAGACGGGCATTTTATTTCTCTCACTCATTACCGTTGTCATAATAGTTGTTAGTGTAGTTATTTCTTTAATTGCACTCACCAGTCTTTGTGGTAAGCTTCATATCATGGGCCGGTCCTTTCAGCCCTCATCTCTGTTGTCTCTGGGTATCATTACAATACTATTTTAAGGCTTTTTTTTTTTTTCAATCATTGGCTTTTTTATTTTAAGGAAATTTAGGTTTTTTTCATAAATGTTTTTGTGATTTTAATTTTATCTTCAAAATGTATGTTTTATCCCCAGCTCAATACCAAAGAGCCAATATTTTCCCCAATAGAGTATTTTAGATTCTCTTCATTCTAAAAACCACTCCATACTTTTGGGATCTTTAGTTCTGCTGTGTCAGTGTCTAAAGCTTTGATTTTAGTTCTTTGTTTCTTTGTATACTACATATGGGTGAAATGATATAACATTTAAAGACAAACTTAACATTTAACTCACCGTTTACTCTACATTTCTGATCCCTCTATCACTGATATATTACAAAATTCTTTTAAAAAGACTATAAAGCATTGAGTTTTATATCTGTGTCTTAATGTATTTCCTAAGTGGTTAGTTAAATATCCTCAATCTTAACTTTCATTTTAAGCTTGCAAAGCCAGTGTATGTCTTGATATATACTTCTTTCTCTTACTCATTGATGAGAAATGAATAGAAGTCTCCTTGGGGAAGAAATTGATTCACTCTTTACCATTCTGCAAATAAAATAGCTGGCCTGTTTCCCATTCACAACTTTGTTATTCTTGAACAAGAGACCAGACCAATTAAATTTCAGTATGTATCAGGCATGATACAATGAATAGGGATAAAAAGATGAATTGTTTAGATGGGAGACTTGGGACATTGGTGATGGGAATGTTGCACTGGTGATGGGTGGTGTTCTTTACATGACTGAAACCCAAACACAATCATGTATGTAATCAAGGTGTTTAAATAAAAAATTTTAAAAAATTTCCAAGTTATGACCTAAGAGCGGGTTATCCTACCTTATCAGCTAACAATAAGACAAAATCAGAAGACTTGTCACCCTTTGGTAGGTCCAAAAGCCAAAATCGCGATTTACTGATGACTGGCTGCTAGAACCATGGCCAGACTGTATATATCTTGGGACCAATAAGAAAAGCCCTAGTCTAGGGTTTGAACTACGACCTGCACAACAACCATGATCCCCAGTTCCAAAGGTCTGGCAGAGACAATTGCAATGGAATGGGGCTTCTGGAAACACAATGAAAGACGCTATACTAGGTGCCATCCTAGGATCAGTGCAAAGACCAAGACCACCAATGACAGAAGATGGATTAAAATGACACTGAGGGAACAGAACTTCTAGAACTCTCTCTTTAATCATATTTTGTCTGGTTGATTTTACCATTTTGATTACTACATTTTTTGGTGTAGTTTTGTTTGAATTTATTTTGTTTAGTACTTTTTGTGTCTCTTAAATCTCTGTAGGAGCTTCTCTCCAGAGATCAGGAAAGTTTTTGGTATTTATATCTTCTACAGTCCATTCTTCCCATTCCCTTTTTCCTCTTCTGGTATTCCTATTATGTGAAGATTATTTCTCGTATGATTATCTATCACAAATCTTACACTCTCTCCTATTCACTTATCAATCTTTTCTTTTGTCACTTCATTCTTGGTGATGGTCAATATTATGTCGCCAGGATCACTGATATAGTATTCCACAAGTTGAACTCTGTTATTATGGCTGGCTATTGTATTTTAACTCCTTAAATTCTGTTGTTTCGGCTCTCTTTGATTCTCTGGACCAGTTTATATTTCAGCGGTTGAATTGTTCCTCCAACGATTGCCTTATTTTTCATGGAGCATTGTTTAAGTTCTTCACTCCAATGAGGATTGAGATTGTTTGTTTCTTTGTTTTGTTTTATGAGCTCGATGATTTGTCAGGACTAGAGTCTCTGTCTACCAGAGCATGTGAAATCTTTAATTTCTCCATTTTTTCAGGGGGGATCACTCAGAGGTGCTCAGGAGTTACTTCTGGTTCTTCACTCAAAAATTACTCCAGGCAATCTCAAGGGACCACATGGGACGCCAGGATTCAAACCCCGGCTGGCCACATACAGGGCAAATGCTCTACCTGCTGTTCTATTTTTCCAGTCTATTTCTTCATTTTTTAAGGCCTTGTAGGTGCAATAATTTGAGATTCAGATTCCCTATTGTCTGAGATCTAAACTGCTTCTTTGTATTTAAGCACAATGTTATTCTCTATAGCCTATTAATTTAGCAATGTTAATGCTCTAACATGCTATTTCAAGCAGTGTCAATAACAATCAGGGGTTGGTCAAGAAATTGTGTCCAGAAAGATGACTAACTTCCCTCCAAGATCAATGTCAGGAATAAACAAGAGTTATTGAGCTGATGGAACTTAGGAAATTAGTACAATATCTGTTCTATTTGTAATTGTTTTTGAAGTAGCCTTATTTATTTATTTTTTTTTTGGTTTTTGGGCCACACCCGTTTGATGCTCAGGGGTTATTCTTGGCTATGTGCTCAGAAATCGCCCCTGGCTTGGGGGGACCATATGGGACGCCGGGGGATCGAACCGCGGTCCATTCCTTGGCTAGCGCTTGTAAGGCAGACACCTTACCTCTAGCGCCACCTTCCCGGCCCCCTAGTTGTTAAAATGTGTATTTATTGGAAAATAGGTAATATAGAAGAGTGTAAAGATAAGATAAAGATAAAATCTCCAGAGGAAGATATTATAACAATGTTAACACTTTCGTTTTCTGATTATCTAATAAAAAGCCTTGACATTTCTCCATTAGGACTCTAAAATTACCTTAGCACTCTCTCTTTTTTTTTTTTATCCAGTTATTTTTCTAGTTTAATCTCTATCTCTTTAACTTGAGGCCTCTATCATCTATAGAATTAATCCAGTTATATCATTGAGCATTGAAAAGATGTGACTACAGTGTCTACAGGTCCTGCTAGATATGTCCATGGCATTTAAGATCCTTGGGTTCAGAGACCATGCTGCTAGGGTAAGTTAAGAAACTATTTAGCTTAGCCTCGCATTCTGTGTGAAGCTAAGCCATCTTCCAGATGCCCTGGGGACAGACATTCACTATAGTTCCTCAGTAAGTTAGTGTTCTTTACCAGCAAGATCCAATTTCTCAATGCAGGCACAAAATGACAGGTTAGAGTGGCTGAATAGTCCTCTGGGGGAATACACATTATCATGAAATAGGGAACCTCCAAATAACATATGTGTTCTGGTTTTCTCACCTTATCTGTATTTTTAGAGAAGAGAAGTAAAACTAACCAAGTAGAACAAAGCTATTACCCTTTTCTTTAGCTTAAATAAATTTGTCCTTAATTTTACTACATAAGTCAGAACTACTTGATATCAGAACTCTGCATTTTTTCTTTTCTTCCTTCCTCCAACCTATCTCCTGCCACTTCCCCAGAAGCATAAAGCTTTCAACATGTGACTGTCCATTAGCATAAATAAACTCATGCCTTTAAAGTAAAAACAGTCTGAGTACTATATTTGTTAAAGTTTGAATTATCCTAAGAGGATAAAATTATTCTGAAGTAACAAGTAGATCATGCAGTTTAGAAACAATAACATACTTTTATTGTGGCTCACTATAGCTGAATATTTTAGCCACAGATTAAAACCTTGCATCTCAGGACATTATATTTCTACTTCAGAAAGTATTAAACTATGCAGTTTCTCAAGGCGCATACTTTTTTTTTTTTTTTGGTTTTTGGGCCACACCCGGTAATGCTCAGGGGTTACTCCTGGCTATGTGCTCAGAAGTCGCTCCTGGCTTGGGGGACCATATGGGACACCGGGGGATCGAACCGCAGTCCGTCCAAGGCTAGCGCAGGCAAGGCAGGCACCTTACCTTTAGCGCCACCGCCCGGCCCCAAGGCGCATACTTTTGTGTTTTTATTTATTTTTCTGTTGTCAATATCTTATAGACATATCTAAGACACAAAAAAAGATGAAGTGCCAATTTATATTCAATCATTGCTATATAAATCTGTAAATAGCAGGGTTATAATTTTTCTTCTCATTTGATCCACATTTGTTAATATAAATTTTATATAAAATTTTACAATAGATAAGAAAATACTGGGCCAAAAAGGAACAGAAGTGGCAAGAAATGGAAATGAGAGATCTTCGGCGTCTAGAAGAACTGAAGAAAGTAATGGCTGAGCAGTCAGTAAAAGATAGAGAAAGGTAAAAGAAAAATGGGAGGTAATGGAGGTGGTAAATAGTCTTCTGTTATTAGGAGACCCTTCTCCAAAGAAAAAAATTTTCCCTGCTTATAGATCATTATAATATTTATACTCACAAATGGATAAGTATACTTAATTATATATTTTCCTTTGCTTCATGGTTGTTGCCACTGTTGTTGTGATATGTGACTTTGGTGCCTTCTCTAACCTGAATGCAGTGTTTTGGAGATTGCATATTTGTTGTGGTGCCAGGTATCACACCATAGTCACACACACACACACACACGCGCGCGCGCGCGTGTGTATGTGTGCTATCACAATTACACTCAGATATGGGTAATGCTGGGGGTTGAATGTCTGGCCTCATGCCTGCAAGGCAGGTGCTCTACCTCTGAATCATCCCTACGTCTCTTTATAAAGTATTTTAAACTCTCATATTTACATGAGAATCTCTAAATCCCAGCTCAAGTCCCTGCAGAGAATTTTATAGTATTTGGTGGCATACTGGATGTATGAGATAATACCAGTTGCTGCTTTAATTTAATATTTGACACAGAAGAGGAAAACCTTTACTCAAATAAGAGAGACCCATTGATCGTGGTTGAACTGAGGAAACACAATATGCTATATATATTATATGGGATTCATGATATGGCATACTTAAGATTTACCCTGTGTAGAAAAAAAACAATGACTTCCTAGAACTGTATGATTTTAGATTAAAAATAATATTTCAATTAGCACACACTAAGACATAAGTTATTTTCCCCAGGTTTGTTTATGTATATAACATTATAAGGCAGAAAAAATGTCACACTAAAAGAGAAGGTTTAAGATAGAGAATTTTTTTGGGGGGGGGTTTGGGACACACCCGGCGATGCTCAGGGGTTACTCCTGGCTGTCTGCTCAGAAATAGCTCCTGGCAGGCACGGGGAACCATATGGGACACCGGGATTTGAACCAACCACCTTAGGTCCTGGATCGGCTGCTTGCAAAGCAAATGCCGCTGTGCTATCTCTCCGGGCCCTAGATAGAGAATTCTTAATTTAATTTTGGTTTTTATGCCACCCCTGGCAGTGATGAGGGTTTACTTGTTCTGTATTCAGGGATAACTACAGGCATTGGTCAGAGGGATTACTGGAGTGCTTGGGATTAAACTAGGCTCAGGTTGTGTACAACGCAAGTGCTCTACCCACTATGTATCTTGATAACTGCAAGAATTCTTTTTTTTTGGGGGGGGGGGCACACCCGGTGGTGCTCAGGGGTTACTCCTGGCTGTCTGCTCATAAATAGCTCCTGGCAGGCACGGGGGACCATATGGGACACTGGGATTCAAACTAACCACCTTTGGTCCTCGATCAGCTGCTTGCAAGGCAAACGCCCCTGTGCTATCTCTCCGGGCCCGATAACTCCAAGAATTCTTAATTTTAATTCTTAATTTTAATCTCATCTATATCAAGGAATAAAGATAACTTTAAAGAATATCTTTAGGGTTTGAACTATGACCTGCACAATAATCATGATCCCCAGTCCCAAAGGTCCAGCAGAGACAATTGTAACGGAATGGGGCTTCTGGAAGCACAAAGAAAGACGCTATCCTAGGTGCCACCCTAGGTTCAGTGCAAAGACCAAGATCACCAACCACAGAAGATGGATTAAAATGACACTGAGGTAACAGAACCTCTAGAACCATAAAGACTGACTTCATCATAAGTCCCACCTCAGTATCTGTGCAGATACTGAGACCTCTAAACACAGAGCAGAAGTCTTCCACACACCAAAAAAAAAAAAAAAAACCACCACCAGGAAAGTAAATGATCCTGAGCAAAGTCTAGAGTTGATCCCATGACAGTATGCTCCAAGGATGGAGAAACCCCATATTTCTTAGGCCAAGGGAATTCCTTTTCGAATGACCCCAATATTTATTGTGCCAGGGCAGGAGGAAAAAAACAAAAATACAAAAAGCACAAAACCTTGGTTATTTATATATATATATATTTTTTACCTTCATTTATTATTGTTATTATTATTTTTATTTACCTATCTATTTTGGTTGATTTCTCTGTTTGGGTGTGATTCTTAAAATTGTTGTCCCCAATTATACTTATTTTTTTCTTTTCCTTTCTTTTCTTTCGTTATGTGCTATGCCATGTTTCTCATTTCAAGACCATGGCGTGTTTTTTGTTTGTTTGTTTGTTTTTGTTTGTTTTGTTTTGTTTTTTAGTCTGTTTTTTTGTGGTGCTTATCGATATAGCTGGAGCCCTCACTGGATATTTGACACTTCTTTTGGTACTGGTGGAGTGTTTCACCTTCTTTTTCTCCTTCATCTCCCAAATCGATGATGAGAGCCTCTAGAAGGATTCCGCCCATTTTCGGGGTATTAGACTCTTACCCCAGTTTATTTATTTTCTCTTTTTCAGGCAAAACCACACAACTTGAACTAGCTAGTCCTGCCTCCAGTTAGAGGGGGAAATAAGGGAGGCATCAAGACCAAACAGGTGCAAGACTACTAAGTAGTAGGTTAGATACAGAGGGGACCACATATTCTAGCCGCCCTGGGGTGAGGGAAGAGGAAATGGGAGGTAGGACAAAAACGGAGGTGTAGGGAGGACAATTTGGTGATGGGAATCCCCCCTGATTTTATGTAAATATGTACCTATAATATTATTGTCAACAATATGTAAGCCACTATGATCAAAATAAAAATTATAATAAAAAAAAGAAGAAAAAAATAAAGTCAGTCCTAATGCACCAAAAAAAAAAAAAAAGAGAAAAAAGAATATCTTAGGGCTGAATAAGGAAACAAATTTGCTATGGAGAAAATTTCTTTGAAAAGGGATGACCCTCTCTGATTCTACCTCTTTATAGTTAGGGAGTGGCAAGCAGGAAGCACCATGTGTGAGTGCAAGAGATGAAAACTGGGGGCCGGAGAGATGGCATGGAGGTTGGGCGTTTGCCTTGAATGCAGAAGGACGGTGCTTCAAATCCCGGCATCCCATATGGTCCCCCGAAGCTGCCAGGAGCGATTTCTGAGCATAAAGCCAGGAGCAACCCCTGAGCGCTGCCGGGTATGACTCAAAAATTTAAAAAACAAAAGAGAGAGAGAGAGAGAGAGAGAGAGAGAGAGAGAGAGAGAGAGAGAGATATGAAAACTAGACCTTAAATTATGAGACACATACATGACTCATTAGTGACCCTGGAGGTGTTTCTGAACTTGGTAAGAATTGTTCATGAATGTTCCACTGTAATTCTATGATGTGTCTCCATAACAGCTGCAATAAGCCTGTGGCAATAGATGCTAAGCACTGGAGCCAGGAATGAAAATCCCCTCTTCTTTAATGTCTGTTTCTACAGCACCCTT
Source organism: Suncus etruscus (assembly GCF_024139225.1). Taxonomy (NCBI): domain Eukaryota; kingdom Metazoa; phylum Chordata; class Mammalia; order Eulipotyphla; family Soricidae; genus Suncus; species Suncus etruscus. Next base: position 74,698,599 of record NC_064852.1, on the reverse strand, counting down.
TTCTGATATAATTTAATGTTGTGGCAGCTGCAAGGGAGAAATAGTTGCAGGGTCATGTTCCATTTTCAGAGTAGACCATGAATGGGGAGATTTGGAACTGAGAGTCAAGGTATTAGTAATTGGTAAAGTTAGCTAGGTTACTTTGATCTACATTAATTTTATTTTCACTTTCACATACATGAAATTTTAACTTTCACATACATGAAGAATGTGTATCTCATGCTTACCTAATGTTTCCTTTTAGGGTTAGTCAAGGTGAAAAAAATTATTCAGAATTCCATTTCACTCAATTTTATTGTGAATCTATACATATAAAATAGTTCATTATTTTCCCCTTTCATTTTATAAAAAATTAGAGATAATCATCATTTTATACTACAAAGATTCTTTGTGACCCATGGGGAAGTTATCAAACTACAGTCAGCAAACTTAAAAAAGTAAATTCAGAATTCCACGTAGATATCATATAATTTTATTTTTACTTGAATCACCATACCATGCAATTATTAATGATTTGGGGAAATAAAATTCATATACTTTTCTGGTATCAGGATTTTAGGTTTGGCTTTAATCTATTACTGAAGAAATCAAGAATATAGCAAAGTCAGGGCTTAATGTTAAGAGGTAACACAATCAAGTAAAGTTTTTACAAAAAAGTAAAACAAACACAAATCAAGAGAGAAAAGTATAGAAAAAGAAGACGAGGTCCTGGTTAGAGGCAAGGACCCAGAAACTTAGGCATTTAAGGGCAGGTTTAAAGGTGAAGATCTAGAGGCTCGTTGACAATTTGAAACTGTGTTGTAAAAAAGAGAGTTCCAAATATTAAAAAGGGGAAACAATACATGTGAGGTCTCTATATCTTGGAGACAGGCTCCTAATAGAATTTTCCTTTTGAGCAGAAAGTTTCTTTGATTATAAAGCCATTTCAGTCTTTTCCTTCCTGTTCCAATAATTATCAAGATTAGCTGATTCAGAACTCCAATTGAAAAGAAGAAAAGGAAAACCAAATTCATTTGCATTACGTAAGAGGGACAGAATAGGCATATTGTAACAGTGGGAAAAAAAATAGTACAGGAGACCAGGATTTTAGTCTTGATTCTTTGACTAATGACCTGGAGAAGAGACATTCATTTAGTTTCTACAAGGCTCTATTTTGTCCTTTGTAAAACTGAACTGGATAATTTTTTGAGAGAAAACTCAAGGGTCTGTGATCTGTATTTTCAATTTATGTGAAATGTCATAAATCCAGCTAATTATGAACTAAGACCTTGCATGCCAAAGACTGGGGGAGTCAGTTGAAGACTTACAATAGCAGTATGTATAGATAAATGATTTGCAAAAAGGGGGTTACTTATTAGTTAAATAACCAAATGAGGCTCTTTAAGGATTTGGTGTTTTATAAATACTGCTGAATTTTACATCTGACAAGAACCAGAAATTATATGCCCTTATAACCATCTATGAAATTTGGATGATGGGTCATTGCATTCTTGTTTACTACAGAAATGTCATTTATAAACTTTGAATTAGTCAACATCTGGTTGAGGACACTTCCTGGCTTTAGATTGATGCCTTCTTATCTTCTCCACCTTAGAGTGGAGAGAGATTAAAAGAAAGATTTCTGGTGTCTCTTTTAATAATGGTAGAAATCTATTCATGAGGGATAGCACTATGACCTCATTGAAATCATATGATCTTTTAAAGGCCTGAGCTCCAAATACTGTCACATGATAAGGACCTCACTCTGATCATTTTGACTATTTTAATCCAGTATGGAACAACCACATATATAAAAATAAGAATTGAAGTGCATACCAAGTATGTATTTACCAGTAGTTCTTATTTATTTTTACTATTAGCAAGTAGTTATATTAACTTCATATTGGTAAAAGAATTAGAACCCATATCAACAATAATGTAAATAAGGGCCCGGAGAGATAGCACAGCAGTGTTTGCCTTGCAAGCAGCCAATCCAGGACCAAAGGTGGTTGGTTTGAATCCCAGTGTCCCATATGGTTCCCCGTGCCTGCCAGGAGCTATTTCTGAGCAGACAGCCAGGAGTAACCCCTGAGCACCGCCAGGTGTAGCCCAAAACCCAAAAACAAACAAACAAACAAACAAACAAAAACAATAATGTAAATAATATCTCCACTTCTGACCCGAATTTTTGCCTGAAAAAAAAAAAAAAGATAAAATGGTACATCATTCTCTGCCTTTAGATCAAGTATTACTTTGGAAAAGCACTAACTTCAAATATATACTATCCCTAAACATACCTATTAATTACTTAAAATACTATATATTGTCCATGTTTCTTCTAAAGTTTAGCTCTGTAAGTCATCTGAAATTTATTTTCATAAATGCTGTGAGTTGAGGGTCTGGCTATAGTTTATGTTGATAGTTCACTATCTCTGCACCAATTATTTAATGATTCATCTTTAACCACATGTTAGAAAAAATATATATATATAGATTCTAATTATGCTTCTATATCCATATGGACTCTCTTTGTGCAGAAATTTTATTAAGGAATGTTTATTTATGTACAAACCAAATTTAACTGTTAATCTAAAAACTTATTTCTAGATTGGTTCTTCAATTTTTTTCTTCTCTGGGATTTTTAAAGAAAATATATTATTGTAATATGGAGAATAATTGATGATTAAGAAATAATTTTTTTTTTGTTTTTTGAGTCACACCTGGCAGTGCTCAGGGGTTACTCCTGGCTCTATGCTCAGAAATAGCTCCTGGCAGGCTCAGGGGATCATATGGGATGCTGGAATTCGAACCAATGACCTTCTGCATGAAAGGCAAACGATTTACTTCCATGCTATCTCTCAGGACCCTAAGAAATAAATTGTATCTTTTCTTCAGCAAGTGAGAAAAAGTTCTAAACTAGGAGGTAGCTGTGGAAATATAAAGTTTCTATTTTAAAAATGGACAGATGTGGTCCCAAGCAATAGTACAGTGAGTAGGGCCTTACATGCAGCTGACCAAAGTTAGATTCCCTGGCATCCCATATGGTCCCACACACCCTGCCAGGAGTGATTCCTGCTTTCAGAGTCAGGAGTAACCTCTGAGCACAACCTGGTCCAAAAAAAAAAAAAAAAAAAAAAAGAAAAAAAGAAAAACAAAAACAAAAAAGACATGACAAATGTTTATGAAGTATTAAGATCAGGAAATATATGTGATTCATTTCCTGAAGATGAAATTGAAGGGAAGAAACATGACTGTAAGTACAATTGAACTTTTAACATCTTATTAAGTTAAAACATTGTTTTATATATATTTTTAATTTTCTAATAATTTAATTTGGTACCAGGTCTTTTATCCCTGTTTATTTTCAGGTATATTCTATAGGCTTGAAATCTGTTTTATGTGTGTGTGGGGGTGGGGGTGTTTGGCCCACACCCAGCGATGCACAGTGGGTATTCCTGGCTCTGTGCTCAGGAATTACTCTGGGCAATGCATGGGACACCATCTGGGATGGCAGGGATCAAAACTGGGTTGTCTGTGTGCAAAGCAAATGCCTTAACTGCTGTATTATTGCTCTGGCCCTGAAATATGTTCATATTAGGTAATATCTGATGAGTTTAATTTTTTGTCCAAATAACAAAATCATAGATATTGGGTAATTGTAAAGACAATATCGCTGATAGTTTTTTCATTTTTTCTACATTTTTACCTATTAGGTTTTTGATATAAATATACATAATTCAGTATGGGTTTTCTTGATGCCATTAATACTGACCTTTATCTTTTTTAAATATTAAAACCTGTGCCATTGAAATAATATATATTATAATATATGATGATACATGTATCATTATGATAACATAATATAATATATCACAAATAACTTTGTTTTAAATGGACATTTCATTGATTTATTGAATCTATAAGATGTGTGCAACAATTGCTCTATTTCAGGTTTAAATATCAGTTCTATTTATTAATTTCTGATCCTAATTCCCAGTCCCACATGACCACTATTCTATTTCTGGAAGTCACTTTGGTAATGCCTCTGCTAATTCTGATCTTTGGTTTTTTTTTTTTTTGTGTGTGTTTTTTTTTTGGTTTTTCGGGCCACACCCGTTTGATGATCAGGGGTTACTCCTGGCTAAGCGCTCAGAAATTGCCCCTGGCTTGGGGGGACCATATGGGACGCCGGGGGATCGAACTGAGGTCCTTCCTTGGCTAGCGCTTGCAAGGCAGACACCTTACCTTTAGCGCCACCTGGCTGGCCCCATAATTCTGATCTTTGTTAATAGCTTCTAGCATAAGAATGTGATTGCTGGGGCTGGAGCGATAGCACAGCGGTAGGTCATTTGCCTTGTACGCAGCAGAACAAGGATGGACCTGGTTTGATCCACGAATTCCCATATGGTCTCCCAATTCAGTAGTGATTTATGAGCACATAGCCAGATGTAACCCTGAGCATCACCAGGTTAAACCCCCAAAACAAACAAGCAAACAAACAAAAAGAATGTGATTGGTTTACTAAGAATTTTGGATACCCTTCCATCCCCGAGGTCAATGTTCAGAACCCTAGGAATATCACGCCGGTGCAGTGGCTCTAAAGCCTAGGACGGACCGCGGTTCGATCCCCTGGCGTCCCATACAGTTCCCCCAAGCCAGGAGCGACTTCTGAGCGCATAGCCAGGAGTAACCCTTGAGCGTCACCGGGTGTGGCCCAAAAACCAAAAGAAAAAAAAGAAAGAAATATCATCTCTCTGCTGCTTATATCCCAGAGCAGAACTTCTGCATGTCAGACTTCCTTTCCAGATTACAGTTTGTTTCTTCATGGAGAGTCATCTCTATCTCTACTCCATCTCAAAATTTATAGAAATATTGTTCAATGAAGTGTCAAGCAAGATACTGTGATTAATCCAAATTTTGGTGTAGGCTTGGGGAGAGATGACATCTGTAGGACTCAAAGGACACTTCTGGCTGCTTGCTTAGGAATTGCTCTTGGTAGTGATCAAGGGACTAAGCAGTGTCAAACCAAGGCCTCTGTTTACAAAGCATGTGATTAATCTATCAAACTACCTGCCCTCCTGTGTATAAAAGTTTTCCTCAATCATGGGAGAATGGGAGAACCATAGGAGATAAATTTTAATGTCTAGAGAATGTTTTTTTTTTTTTTTGAAATTCGGGGTTTAGAGGTTTGGGGTTGTGGTTCAGTGGAAGAGCACTTCCTTTTTAATTGTGAGGGTTTGGGTTCCTGGCACATATATGCTACCAGCATCCACACTCCTACACCCAAAACAATATTCAAGAATTTGGGGTCAGGGATATGACTCTGTGATCGAATGCCTTACATAGGTGAAGTTCTTTTTTTTTTTTTTTTTTTGGTTTTTGGGCCATACCCGGTGTTGCTCAGAGGTTACTCCTGGCTGTCTGCTCAGAAATAGCTCCTGGCAGGCACAGGGGACCATATGGGACACCGGGATTCGAACCAGCCACCTTTGGTCCTGGATCGGCTGCTTGCAAGGCAAACGCCACTGTGCTATCTCTCCGGGCCCACATAGGTGAAGTTCTGCATTCAATTCAAATTTGCAGTGAGGTCAAGTACTTAACACACACTACTGCCAAATGTTTGAAAAATTGTAACTAATCTTAATTTGTTTTAGTCCAGTTTTTGTGTAGAGTATTTTATAAAAGGGCATTTTCATCAATATCTTTATTTAAGCACCATGGTTACAAGCATGATTGTAGTTGGGTTTCAGTCATAAAAAAAGTACACACCTTCACCAGTGCAACCTTCCATCACCAATGCCTCCAATCTCCCTCCTCTGTCACCCCCTGCCTGTCTTCAAGATGGGCATTTTATTTATATCACTCATTACCATTGTCATGATAGTTGTTGGTATAGTTGAAAAAGGCATTTTCAATAAAAAAAATCTCAGACTCTCATTTTGAAATTTCTCATTTCAGAAACTCTCATTTTCCATCCAGATGATCTTTGTCTCTTTGAGGGGTCAAGTTCAAACCTTGTCTACCAGATGTCAACCATCCTCATTGGAGGAGTGAGGTGATTATTTCTAGTATACAGGTTCTGAATTCCCTCTGGATTCTCACCTTCTTCTACCTTCCTTCTTTCCCACAATTTGATTTCATCCTTCAACTTCCTTTGGAGGGACTATGTTAGGTTTTTTTCTTTCCAATAAATAATTATATAGGGTCTGGAGAGATAGTACAACAGGTAGAACACTATCCTTGCATGCAACAGACCAAGATTTGATCATCCGTCTGCCACATGGTTCCCTGAGCTGTGCAAGGAGTGGTTTTTGAACAAAAAGCCAGAAGTAAGCCCTCAACACCACCAGATGTGTGATAAAAAAATTATGTCGGTGACATAAGTAATTTTAAGGTTTTTAGTAGCCACATTTAAAGATAGGAAAAAGAAACTGAACTGAAAAAAAACAACTTTTATTTAATACAGCTACAAGGAAATTATATTTCTAGATGCTATTAAGTAGGGAGATATTTTTCTTATTTTTATACTTATTCTTTGAAATATATTACCTGCATATCCATTTGAAGTAGCTACACTATAAGTGGAGAAATAACTACATTTAGTTAATGGATACCATTTTAGTTAATGTATCTCCACAACGTTTTGTGATCTCTTAGTCATGGAGGGTTGAGTGGCAAGTTGTTTAAATATTCTAACTTCCTATTAGAATTAATATAATATTTCATATAAATTTTGAACTCTGCTTTTTTTTTTTTGGAATCTTCATTAACTTTGTCAGAATGTCTTTGGCATTTCTTCTGGGAACATACATTGGCCTTTAAATATTGGCCCTCTGTTAGCAAAAAAGGAAACAATTTAGAGGCCAGAGAGATAGACAGTGAATGGAACACTGGAGCATGTTCCATCCCCAATACCACATATGATCCCCTGAGTTTTCCAAACAAAAGTGAGCACAGAGCCAGCAGTACATCATAAATACCACCAGATATGACTCAACAAACAAAAAATAAATTTTCAATAAAGGTAACTTACTTTGAGGGCCAATTTATACGATTGCTGATCACAAACCTTGTCTAAGGCTCTAAGGTCATCTCTTCTCAGTCCTGTCAGACCCAGTTTTTCTATCTTGTGCTCCTAATAAAGTTGCAGTCCACAAAAAAAAAATCCCAAATATGTTCTATATATTTCTAACACCCTTCTCTGTTCCTATGTTATTATTTAAGGAAAGCTATGCTAAATTCATATATATCCTAGGAGACATTTTGTATCAGGAAAGTTAGAAACTAGCTCCACTACTTTATTATTGCTTGCATTAAGCACCAACCGTCCCACCTTGATCCATTAAGAGGTTGAAAATGGAGAGCTGCATTTACTTTTTCTTTCCATACTAGTAAAATGGCCAACCAAAAACAGAATTTCCAGGGAAATAAGAAATAAATAAAAATGGCCTGGATGCCTACTACAGCAGATAGGGTGTTTGCCTTGCATGTGACCAACCTGGTTCTATTCCTCAGCATTTTATATGGTCCCCTGAGCATCGCCAGGAGGAATAGGACTTGAGCAAATCCAGGTGTGACCAAAACAAAACAAGATCAAGTTAATGTTTTCAAACTATTTCTGTAATACCTATATAAAGAATAAGCTGGAAAGAATATAATTCTATGATAATCATTGATGTCTCATGAAGTGATGAATGGTTTTGAATTTTTTTTCAGATTCTACATTTTAAACAATGAGCAACTCTTTCTGATAGCCAAAACAAAATCCATAATGGACTCAATATAATAAACAAATATTACATTTCTAATTTCATTACTTGTTTGACTGTGGCTTTGAATTGGTGGGCAACATGGAAATATTGTGAATTGTATGTGAAGTAATCCAAATATAAATATTGTTAAATTGAAGACCAATTCTTTAGGTAATATTTTTAAAACAGAAACAAAAATATCAACTGCTCTTTATTTTTGGCAAGTATTATTCAGTGTTTCTCATTCTGCATTCCAACTTCTTTTCTAGGCAGCCCACCTCATTACCTTTGGACCTTCTAATAGCTTTCCCAAAGTCTTTCTTTCCCACCATTACTGGAAACCTCTCTCTTCCTTTGCATAAAATGTTCTTTTCTCTCAGCAGGGATCTGAATATTCTGGTTTTGCATAACCTTCCTTTTGGTATCTGTGGGGGCTAATGCTGCAGTTATAGTCATTGTACTGTGGAACTCTATAGTGTTCATTTCTTTTGTTTTCAAGTAATTTTACTTACCTATTTCCAAAATCCCTAGACTGAGTAATTTCAGTGTTAAGTAGTGAAAGATTCCAAACAGTGAGGTGTAGCAAACAATAGCCTGGAACAGTTATATATATATATATTTTTTTTTTTATTTAAACACCTTGATTACATACATGATTGTGTTTGGGTTTCAGTCATGTAAAGAACACCCCCCATCACCAGTGCAACATTCCCATCACCAATGTCCCAAGTTTCCCTCCTCCCACCCGACCCCCGCCTGTACTCTAAACAGGCTCTCCATTTCCCTCATACATTCTCATTATTAGGACAGTTCAAAATAGTTATTTCTCTAACTAAACTCATCACTCTTTGTGGTGAGCTTCCTGAGGTGAGCTGGAACTTCCAGCTCTTTTCTCTTTTGTGTCTGAAAATTATTATTGCAAGAATGTCTTTCATTTTTCTTAAAACCCATAGATGAGTGAGATCATTCTGCATTTTTCTCTCTCTCTGACTTATTTCACTCAGCATAATAGATTCCTAGTTATATATCTTTTTGTGTGTGTATTTCTTTAGCATCATTGCTTCCAACTACCATTAAAAGATGTAAACAAGTAGATCACCTTTCCGTGCACATCAACTTCACTCTCCTCATTGTGACTGTAAATACCTGTTTAAAGTTCAGTCTCTAACTTCTGAAGTTCTGTTCTCTTGCACCTAAACATATTTTTCTTTTTAATTTGCCACTGAATTTTACTAAGATAGATATAATTTTCATTTAATTTTTTTCTTACATTTGTTGCTATTTATTGGGAAGGGTTGATATTTGGTTTTTAGGCTATGCTCAGCACTGCTCAGAGTTTGCTTCTGGCTCTGTTCTGGGATCATTACTTGTGGATCTGAGGGATCATATGGGTGCTATGAGCCAATTCTGTTGCAGTCTTCAGCGCCTGCAAACAGATCCTTCGTGGAATTCGGGAAAAACTTCCACGGGGAGAGAGTGGGTACACGGAATGGCAAATGACGGAACAATATTGTAGAAATGAAATGAGACCACACAGAATGCATGGGGACTTACGTCTGAAAAGACGAAGACAAATTTATTTTTTGAGCTGGCTGCTTTTAAAAGGTTGAGGCTTGGAATGCAGGGTGCAAAATCTTGACATCAAAGAAACTGGGAAAAGAATGAAGGACCCTGGCTTAAATTAGCATATTAAAGAACCGATACTGAAGGTGAAAAGAAGTTTTGTTTTGGGTTCGCTTTGTTTTTGGGTAAGCAAAAGAAACCAGGTAAGTTTCAGGGAAGTGGGAAGAGAGAGGAATGTTTTAGAGTTTTAGGGAGAAAACTGAAAATTGTTTTACTATGAGCTAAGTTTTTGGAAAAACCTGATCTTGGTGCCAAAGTAGCAAAAATTACAGGGAGCTGTTTTGTGGGAGACTTTTGGCGGGATTTGTATTGTCCTCCTTTGTTAGAAAGAATTTATTAAGGCTTGATTTTAATATTGGTTAAAAATAAAGAGAGAGATAGTTACAGCCACTTTTGGAATTATGGCCAAACAATCCACGCAAAGGGTCAACTGATTTTGACTGCTCTAAGTGGGCCTTTTTGGCAAATAATTCCTTTTCAGGAGAGCACTATACCTTCTGGTGTGTGCCCCTCCTGAGTGGGATGTGGCATATGGGTGTTGGTGATCAAACCCAGGTTGGCTGCATGCAAGACAAGTGATTTGCATACTGCACTATAGATCGCCCCCACATTTGTTGCTATTTCTTCTAATTTCAAAAATGGCCGGCTTTTCCCCATTGCCCTTCTTTGTAATTTTGATGTATTTAATTTTATTTAATGTATGTATTTAATTTAATCTATTTAGAAAATAACTATACACTCTTGGAGCCGTAGTGATAATACAGCTGGAAGGGTGCTTGCTTTCTATTCATGCAACCCAGGTTCAATCCCATATGGTCCACAGGAATAATTTCTGAGTTCAGAGCCATAAGTAACCCCTGAACATTTCCAGGTATAGTAGCAAAACAAATAACAGTAGCAACAACAACAACATAAGCTCTAGAAGGTATTTAATTTTTTTTAATTTCTACAAGCATATATATTTGATTAATTAGATTCTCTGGATGTCATTTCATAACCAAAAAACTGATGTTGGACAAACCAACATGGAATGTATGGGCTTTTAAAAACTTCACTGATCACAGGGCTAGGGCAAGAGTACAGAGGGTAGGGCACATGCCTTGCTTGCAAAAGGCTGACCTGGATTTAATCCTGGGCACTACATATGGTCCTGTGAGCTCCATCAGCAGCACAGGGCCAGGAGTAATCCTTAAGCACTGCCAGGTATGGCCCCCCAAAACAAACAAAAAACTTAACTGGTCAATGCTGATGTAAATAATAGAATAGAGGTTCATTCTTTGCTGCAACAGAATTACTTAGAAAGCATTTGAAAGTCTGTGCCAAACCAAGCGATACACCCAATCAATGAAAAAAAGAATATCTAGCAAGAAGATTTGTTGTTGTTGTTGTGTTGTTGTTGTTGTTGTTGTTTGGGCCGCACTGGTGGTGCTAGGGGTTACTCATGGCTCTGAAATCAGAAATCATTCCTGGCAGGCTCGGGAGATCATACAGAATGCCAGGGATCAAACCCGATCAAACTCTGGTCAGTCCCAGGTCGGCCCATGCAAGGCAAATGCACCACCCACTGTGCTATTGCTTCGACCCCAACCAATGCTATTTTAGCCCAAATAGCTACTGATCCTTTTGGGGTGGGGAGATTTTGAAGTGCATGGACGAAGCTTGAGAATCAGTAGAGTTCTTTCCTATTTTCTAAAGTATGTGCACTATTGTACAAACACATCTTTAGTGAAGAAAGCTATATTTCTATAACAAACAATTTGTTTTGATAGTTATCATTTTTAAGGAGTTTTTCTTTTTTTTTTTTTAACAAAGCCATCTCATGCCTGGCTTTGTTGGTGTTTATTTATTTATTTTCATGACTTCATTTTTTCTTTTTTTTCTTTATTTAAACATCTTGATTACAAATATGATTGTGATTAGGTTTCAGTCATGTAAAGAACACACCCCTTCACCAGTGAAACATTCCCACCACCAATGTCCCAATTCTCCCTCCATCCCACCCCACTGTAATCCAGACAGGCTTTCCAGTTCCCTCATTCATTCACATGATTATGGTAGTTCTTAGTGTAGTTATTTCTATAACTGCATTCACCACTCTTTGTGGTGAGCTTCATGAAGTGAGCTGGAAGTTCCAGGCCTCCTCTCATTGTCTCTGAGGATTGTTGCAAAGATGACTTTTATTTTTCTTAAAGCCCATAGATGAGTGAGACTATTCTATGTGTATCTCTCTCTCCCTCTGACTTATTTCACTCAGCATGATAGACTCCATGTACATCCATGTATAGGAAAATTTTAGGACTTCATCTCTCCTGACGGCTGCATAATATTCCATTGTGTATATGTACCACAGTTTCTTTACCATTCGTCTGTTGAAGGGCATCTTGGTTGTTTTCAGAGCCTGGCTATTGTGAATAGTGCTGCAATAAATGTAGGTGTGAGGAAGGGGTTTTTGTATTGTATTCTTGTGTTCCTAGGGTATATCCCTAGGAGTGGAATAGCTGGGTCGAATGGGAACTCAATTTTCAGATTTTGGAGGAATTTCCATATCGCTTTCCATAGAGGTTGGACTAGACGGCATTCCCACCAGCAGTGGATAAGAGTTCCTTTCTCTCCACATCTTTGCCAGCACCGATTGTTCTCATTCTTTGTGATGTGTGCCAATCTCTGTGGTGTGAGATGGTATCTCATCATTGTTTTGATTTGCATCTCCCTGATGATCAGTGATAAGGAGCATTTTTCCATGTGCCTTTTTGGCCATTTGTATTTCTTTTTTATCAAAGTGTCTGTTCATTTCTTCTCCCCATTTTTTGATGGGATTAGATTTTCTTTCTTGTAAAGTTCTGTCAGTGCCCTGTATATTTTGAATATTAGCCCTTTATCTGATGTGTATTGGGAGAATAGTTTCTCCCACTCAGTGGGGGGCTCTTGTATCCTGGGCACTATTTCTTTTGAGGTGCAGAAGCTTCTCAGCTTAATGTATTCCCATCTGTTGATCCCTGCTTCCACTTGTTTGGAAAGTGCAGTTTCCTCCTTGAAGATGCCTTTAGTCTCAATATCATGGAGTGTTTTCCCGATGTGTTGTTTTATATACCTTATGGTATCAGGTCTGATATCAAGGTCTTTAATCCATCTGGATTTTACCTTTATACATGATGTTAACTGGGGGTCTATGTTCACTTTTTTGCAAGTGGCTAACCAGTTCTGCCAGCACCACTTGTTGAAGAGGTTTTCCCTGCTCCACTTAGGATTTTTTGATCCCTTGTCAAAAATTAGGTGATTGTATGTCTGGCGAACATTGTCTAAGAACTCAAGCCTATTCCACTGATCTGTGGGCCTGTCTTTATTCCAATACCATGCTGTTTTGATTATTATTGCTTTGTAGTACAGTTTAAAGTTGGGGAAAGTAATGGCTCCCATTTTCCTTTTCCCTAGGAGTGCTTTAGCTATTCGAGGGTGTTTATTGTTCCAGATGAACTTCATAAGTGTTTGATTCACTTCTTTGAAGAATGTCATGGGTATCTTTAGAGGGATCACATTAAATCTGTACTTTGGGGAGTATTGCCATTTTTTTTTGGTTTTTGGTCCACACCTGGCATTGCTCAGGGGTTACTCCTAGCTATCTGCTCAGAAATAGCTCTTTGCAGGCACGGGGGCCATATGGGACACTGGTATTTGAACCAACCACCTTTGGTCCTGGATCAGCTGCTTGCAAGGCAAATGCCACTGTGCTATCTCTCCGGGCCCGAGTATTGCCATTTTAATTATGTTAATCCTGCCAATCCATGAGCAGGGTATGTGTTTCCATTTCTGTGTGTCCTCTCTTATTTCTTGGAGCAGGACTTTATAGTTTTCTTTGTATAGGTCCTTCATGTCTTTGGTCAAGTTGACTCCAAGATATTTGAGTTTGTGTGGCACTAATGTGAATGGGATTGCCTTCTTGATGTCCATCTCTTCCCTATCATTATTGGTGTATGAAAAGGCCATTGATTTTTGTGTGTTAATTTTGTAGCCTGCCACCTTGCTATATGCATCTATTGTTTCTAGAAGCTTTTTGGTAGAGTCTTTAGGGTTTTTTAAGTAGAGTATCATGTCATCTGTAAACAGTAAGAGCTTGACTTCTTCCTTTCCTATCTGGATTCCCTTGATATCTTTTTCTTGCCTGATCACTATAGCAAGCACTTCCAGTACTATGTTGAAGAGGAGTGGTGAGAGTAGACAGCCTTGTCTTGTACCAGAATTTAGAGGAAAGGCTTTTAGTTTTTCTCCATTGAGGATAATATTTGCCATTGGCATGTGGTAGTTGTCTTTAACTAGATTGAGAATGGTTCCTTCCATTCCCATCTTACTGAGAGTTTTGATCAAGAATGGGTGTTGGACCTTATCAAATGCTTTCTCTGCATCTATTGATATGATCATGTGATTTTTATTTTTCTTGTTGTTGATGTTGTGTATGATGTTGATAGATTTACAGATGTTAAACCAGCCTTGCATTCCTGGGATGAAACCTACTTGGTCATAGTGTATGATCTTCTTGGTGATGCATTTGATCCTATTTATCAGGATTTTGTTGAAGATCTTTGCATCTGCATTCATCAGAGATATTGGTCTGTAATTTTCTTTTTTTGGCAGCATCTCTGTTTGGTTTTGGTATCAAGGTGATGTTGGCTTCATAAAAGCTGTTTGGGAGTGTTCCCCTTTTTTCAATCTCATGGAAGAGCCTGGCTATGATTGGTAATAGCTCCTCTTGAAAGATTTAAAATAATTTATTAGTAAATCCATCTGGGCCTGGGCTTTTCTTTTTGGGCAGAAGTTTGATTACAGTTTCAATTTCCTCAATAGTGATGGGGGGTGTTTAGATATGCTATATCCTCCTTTCTTAACTGTGGAAGGTTATAAGTGTCCAAGAATTTTTTCATTTCTTCTAGGTTCTCATGTTTAGTAGCATAAAGTTTCTCAAAGTAGTCTCTGATTACCCTTTGGATCTCTGCAGTATCTGTTGTGATCTCCCCTTCTCATTTCTAATATGGGTTATTAGGTTTCTGTCTCTTTCTTTGTGAGTTTTGTCAATGGTCTATCTGTCTTGTTTATTTTTTCAAAGAACCAACTTCTGCTTTTGTTGATCTTTCAGATTGTTTTTTGGTTTTCCACTTCATTGATTTCTGCTTTCGTTTTCTTATTTCCTTCTGTCTCCCTATTTTTGGTTCCTTTTGTTGGTCATTTTCTAATTTTATGTGGTGCGTCATTGTTATTCAGGTATGCCCCTTCTTCCTTCCTTTTTTATAGCTTGTAAAGCTATAAAATTTCCTTCCTTTTTTATAGCTTGTAAAGCTATAAAATTTCCTTCCTTTTTTATAGCTTGTAAAGCTATAAAATTTCCTCTCAGGACTGTTTTTGCTGTGTCCCATAGATTTTGGCAGTTTGTGTCTTCATTATTATTTGTTTCCAGGAAAGTTTTGATTTTCTCTTAGATTTCATCTCGGACCCACTGGTTGTTCAGTAGCAGGCTGTTTAATTTTCATTTGTTAAAGTTTTTCTTCTGTTTGGCTTTGTAGTTCACATCTAATTTCAGAGTCTTATGGTCAGCAAAGGTAGCCTGCAAGATTTCTATCCTCTTGATTTTATGAAGGTATGTTTTATGTGTCAGCATGTGGTCTATCCTGGAGAATGACCCATGTACATTGGAGAATAATGTGTATCCAGGTTTTTGGGGGTGGAGTGTCCTATATATATCTCTAGTCCTCTTTCTTCCGTTACTCTTTTCAGGCTAGTATATTTTTGTTGGGTTTCAGTCTGGTTGACCTATCAAGTGTTGACAAAGCCGTGTTGAAGTCTCCCACAATTATTGTGTTATTATTGATGTCTTCTTTCAGATTTGTCAGTAATTGTATTAGATAATTTGCTGGTCTCTCATTGGGTGCATATATGTATAATAGTTTGATTTCTTCCTGTTGCACTTATCCCTTGATTAGTACATAGTGTCCATCTTTGTCCCTTACAACTTTTTTTAGTATAAAGTTGGTGTCATCAGATATTAATATGGCCACCCCAGCTTTTTTAAGAGTGTTATTTGATTGGATGATTTTCCTCCAGCCTTTGATTTTGAGTCTATGTTTGTTCTGACTATTCAGGTGTGTTTCTTCTAGGCAGTAGAAGGTTGGATTCATCTTTTTGACCAATTTTGCCACTCTGTGTCTTTTAATTGGTGAACTTAGTCCATTGACATTGAGGGAGATGATTGTCATAGGATTTAATGTCATCTTTGTAGATAAGTTTTCTGTGTTTGTTGGTCTCTCTTGTCTTAAAGTAGACCTTTCAGATTTTCCTTTAAAGCTGGTTTTTCATCTGTGAAGTTTTGAGCTGTTGTTTATCCATGAAGCTATGTATCCTTCCTTCAAACCTGAACGTGAGTTGGGCTGGGTGCATTATTCTCAGTGAGGCATTCATTTCATTCAGTCTTGTCACAATATCCCACCACTGTCTTCTGGCCTTGAGAGTTTCTTGTGAAATGTCTGCTGTAAGTCTTAGGGATGCTCCTTTGAATGTAATTTCCCTTTTTGATCTTGCTGATTTCAGTATTCTATCTCTATCTGTAGGATTTGTCATTGTAATGAGGATGTGTCTTGGGGTGTTTTTCTTTGGGTCTCTTTTAGCTGGTACTCTTTGGGCATGCAGAATTTGATTGCATGTAGTCTTTAACTCTGGGAGTATCTCTTTGATAATGTCTTTGACAGTTGATTCTTCCTGGCGATCTCCTAACCTGGGCCTCTGGGACTCCAATGATTCTTATGTGTTTCTGTTGAGTTTATCAAAGACTTCTATTTTCATCTGTTCACATTCCTTGAGTACTTTTTCCATTGCCTGATCATTTGCCTTAAGGTTCTTTTCCAATTTCTTCTGCTGTATTGAGTTTTTCTGCATCTCATCTTCCAGCACGCCGATTCTGTCCTCAGCTGCTGTTACCCTGCTGGCTAGGCCATCCACTGAGTTTTTCAGTTCAGCTTCCGTGTTTTTCAGATCTGTTATTTCAGTTTGGAGTTTTCTGATATCTGTCTTTGTCTTCTTCAGATCGATCTATGTTTTGAGTTCTACAAACATCTTCTATATTGCTATTCTAAATTCCATATCCTAGAGATTTATCAGATGATTGGGATTTTTTAGGTCATCCGAGCTATCGTCTTCATTCTTTGTGCATGGTGTTTGACTGCGAGGTTTCCCCATTGTCACGCTTGTAGTGTGATTTTTTCTGTGTGTTGTGGTGGGGTTCATTGGAGTGTGCAGCGGCCGTGCTCTTCAGAGCCTCTGGGAGAGCTATTTTTCTGGGCCCTTTTTGGCCCACTCTCAAGAGGTTTCAGAGACAGAACAGTGGAAAAACACGCACAGGCAACATTCACAGTTGGGAATTGAAAAGAGTTTTCCTAATGTGTAAAACAGTAAACATTTGAAGTTTAAGATCGCCGTGATATTAAGGAAGGAAAAAAAAAAACACTATAGCCAGCTGCCTGCCTAATAACAAAACTGACTTTGCTAATCTAGTGTGTTTTGGGGTTCTTGCCAATAGCAGAAAATGACAGTTACGGCATTTTCTAAGTAGTAAAAGCAGATGTTTCTAATTTCTGTGTCTTTTCTAAACAATATGCAAAACTCAGCAAGTTTTGTTGGAAGATATTAAGAACTAAAGTGGGTTCATGGTTCAATCAATGAGATTTTCAAAATGTGTTTAGGGATGTGACTTTGGAAACTTTACAAATTTTATTATGTTTTTGCTTCTGAGCATGCGATTTCCCAAAATTACAGGGAATGCTCTCATTCATTAAGTATCTGTCAACCAAATCCCTATTTCAATTGATGTGCCAAATGGTGCCAACTAAAGATCTTAGTGAGACAGCAAACATAGATTTTAGCAAAACTATTTTGACTTTTAATTTCTAGAAATGTTTACAAATTAAATAGAAAGTATTGGAAAAGATCTTGCTGAGAGTAAGGTATGCTGTCTTTTAACCCATAGAGTTAATCTTGTTTAAATATTTTTATAGTTGGAACTGATCACTGGACAAAAACTAGGTGCTGAAAGGGATAAAATAATGTACATGGTACCCCTTCTTTAACAATAGTGCAAACCTTAGTGTTAAAAGGTGAAAAAAAGGGAGAGAGAGAGTGAAAGAGAAAAAATAAAATGTCTGCCTAGAGGCATGCAGGGGTGGAGAGTGGGAGGAAATTGGGGATATTGGTGATGGAAAACAGTGCACTAGTGAAGGGTTGTGTACATCGTTTGACTAAAAATCATGAAAAATTTTGTAAACACAGTGTTTAAATAAAGTAATAAAATAATATATTTTTTGTTTTTGGGCCACATCCGGTGATGCTTAGGAGTTACTCCTGGCTATGTGCTCAGAAATCACTCCGGTTTGGGGACCATATGGGACACCAGGGATCAAACTGAGGTCCATCCTGGATCAGCCGCATGAAAGGCAAACACCTACAGCTGCTCTATAGCTCTGGTCCCTATAAAAAATAATCTTGCTTAAATATTTTTAGAAAGTATTTAAAATTGGCTCATTAGTTTAACATAGTTATATCATACATGTGCATGTGGATATATGTATGTGCACGTATTATAGATTATGGCACACACAGGCATATTATTTATTTAGACATAGTTCTGATGGTCTTTGATAGGAACTTATCTGAGCAGAACAATGATAGAATTAGGCTAAGAAATTTAAGGACCAAAAAATTTATAGTCATTTCAATGTGAAAATGAATAAACAAGCTTGTGCCAAGTGGCAGATGGAGAACCAGCTGGGTATAGATGGCTTAGTTGAAGGTCATTCTAGAGGTCTTGGATTATGCTTTATCTCTTGAGGAATTTAAGTCCAGCTTCAGCTATGTGGACATTTCTAAACCACAGATATCTTGTTTATTAATCAATCTTGTGCTGCTTTATTATTTATAACTTTATTTTTTTTAAAGTACTTATAAAAAATACTACTGAATTTTTATTATATGCCAGGCTGGTTTGTCTGTTGTAGTTTCTTGTTTAGGACAGACAATATAAGCTGGTTTGTGCTTGGTAAAAAAATACACCTTTTATAATACTGTATTATAAAAAGAATAACTTTTTAGCATACATTGTTAATTTTCTTTCAGATATATGTGTCAGTGAAGTAGCTGCAAATACTCTATGTGCAGTAGAACAGTTGAATAGATATAGGTGCTATGGTCATTCACAACTCATTGTTTACAGTGGGTATAAACTGTATATTCCCAAACACATACAGGTTTAAGTAATATTTGACAAACTCATAATTAACATTATAGTTAATGGGAAAAAACTAAGGACATTTTTAAAAAGTTAAGTACAAAAAGATTATCCTCTCTTTTATTAACATAAAATTGGAAGTCCTTGCCAAAGCAATTAGGTAAGAATAAAAACTAAAATGTATGGAATTGTAAATTAAGGTGTAAAATTATTGTTATTATTGTTCTTTCCAGCTGACTTGATACATACATAGAATACCCTAAGAACTGCACCAAAAGTACTAGAAGAAATAATAAATCTAAGAAAGTTGCAGGATATAAAGAGCAATGTACAAAAAATGTTATCAATGGTTTCTACATACAAATATTCAGAAAGGAATTTTTTTAAGATGAATATTTTAATCTGTCTACCAACAGCCCCCACACTGGCTGGCCAGGACCATCTCCATAAGGAGATGAACCCCATCCAAGGTCATGAAGAGGATTATATTGAGAAGGGATATAGAGAGGTTCTAGCTTTCTGATAATCTTTAAAATGGGTGGCTATTGTCTAGGGGTACCTTCCTACTGCTCCCTTATGTCAGAAAGGTCTTTTTTTTTGTAATTCCCTTACAGGTAAGTCAAAAAGAAAAACTTAAAAAAAAAATTAAACCATATAAGTTTCAAAGACTGAATTGGAAGTAACAGAAAACCTGATTTATCCAATCAGAAGTAACAATTAGAATAGTAATTAAAATTTCCCCCAAGAATAGGCCCCAATCCAGATAGTGAGTTTTAACAAACTTTCAAAGAGACAAAACTTGAGAATATCTTTATTCCTCATGTTCTTTCAAAATAACAAAGAAACTGAAATTCTTCCTGTTTCTATGAAACCAATATTATCAACAAAGAAACTAGTAAATATATTACAGATGGAGATTTAAAAATAAAATTATAGGCCAATATGCAAAATCCTGAACAAAATCTTAGCAAATCAAATTCAACACTATATCAAAAAAAGTCATGATCAAGCAGGATTCAGTAGATTTGAAAGAATCTTCAATATGTGAAAATCAAGTAATGTTATATCAACAAAAAAATGTAAAAATAATATGACCATTTCAGTGGTTGCAGAAAAAATAAAACCTTTGAAATAATTCAATATCATTCATATATTTTGGTTTTTTTTTTTGTGTGTGTGTGTTTGGGTCACACCCGGCAACATTTAGAGATTACTCCTGGATCTACGCTCAGAAATTTCTCCTGGCAGGCTCGGGCAACCATATGGAATGCCAGGATTCAAACCACCATTTTTCTGCATGCAAGCAAATGCTCTACCTCCATGCTATCTCTCTGGCCCTTATCATTTATATCATATATATATATCATTTATGTATATCACTTATTTTTAAAAATCCTTAATAAAATAGGATGGAAGAAACTTACTTCAAGATAATATTGACTACATGTAGTAAATCCACAGTAAATCATACCCAGCAATGTAAAATTTGAAAGTCTACTTTCTGAGAAGAGGCATAAAAAGTGTCTACTTTCTCCACTATTATTCAATATAATTTTGGAAGTTCTCACAGCATTCAGACAAGAAAATGAAGACATGTCCAGAAAGATTTGCACAGTGGGTAGGATACTTGCCATTAATGTGGCCAACTCTCGTTAGATCCCTGGCATCCTGTATGGTCCCCTAAGTCCACCAGAAATAATTTCTTAGTGCAAAGCTAAGAATAACCCCTGAGCACCATATGATGTGGCCCAGAGAAAGAGATGGAGAAAGGGTGAGTGAGGGAGAGTACAAAGCCAAGAATAACCCTGAGCACCATTTGACATAGCCCAAAGAGAGAAAGGGAAGGAAGAGGAAGGAAGGAAGGAAAGAAGGAAGGAAGGAAGGAAGGAAGGAAGGAAGGAAGGAAGGAAGGAAGGAAGAAGGAAGGAAGGAAGAAGGAAGGAAGAAAGGATGGAGGAAGGAAGGAGGAAGGAAGGAAGAAGGAAGGAAGGAAGGAAGGAGGGAAGGAGGGAGGAGGAAGGGAGGGAGGAATGGAGGAAGGAAGAAAGGAAGGAAAGAAGGAAGGAAGGAAGGAAGAAGGGAAAGAAGGAAGGAGGGAAAGAGGGAAGGAGGGAAGGAAGGAGGGAAGGAGGGAGGGAAGGAGGGAAGGAAGGAGGGAAGGAGGGAGGGAGGAAGGATAGGAGGGAGGGAAGGAGGGAGGAAGGAAAAGAAAGAAAAAGAAGACAAAAAGAGGGAGGGAGAGAGGGTGAGGGAGAGACAGGGAAGATGGAAGGAAAAAAGGAAAAGAAAGAAAAAAAAGGAAGGAAAAAGAAAAAGAAAGGAAGGAAAATAAAAAGGAAGGAAGAAGGAAGTTAAGTTGGAAAACTTAAAATGTGTCACTATTTTCTGATTATATGATAAAATACATTTTTAAAAATCAACTGCAAAAATCTCAAAAATAATAAACTAGGCATCTATCTGTAGCCATACTACATAACTGCTGCCTGGTCCACTCATTGGTCAGCTTTAAAGACTCATTTTATTCTCAAGAGATGTAAACCAAGTTGCAAAAAACCATGGTTACACCAGTCTAAAGCTGAACACTCTCAGGATTAGGGGCAGTCCAAATCCTGTACCCCCTGAGTCCTCTGTACCCACAACCCACAATTGCCACCATGCTGATGGCCCACCTTCACCACTTTATCATTGGTCTCTGTAATGATGTCTAACTGACTACAGCTTCAGGTATGCTGGTATTTAAACTGACATCACCAAAACTTTGTCAAAGTGAGTGTGAACTGCTTGCCCCACCTTTTTGTACTTTCAGAAACTCTGGCAGCTGTATCCAGGTCCCATGGCAGCCATGTCTGCTATAGAACCTGAAATTCCTGGACCACACAACTTCATATGCTACCATGCAACATCTCCAAAATTTTTAATACTGACACCCCAGTATCAACAGACCAAATTAGATGGCAAAGTAGCATAGAAGCCACCTGAGATTATTAAATGAAATCAATAACAGACTGATAAACCACCAAGAAAACAGCTTAGTAAACCTTAAAACAATGACTTAATGACTCTATGCAAGATGCAACTGTTGTCATACATATGTAAAGCCACTACTTTTTTCTTTCTTTCACTTTTTTGGAGTTAATTAGCATAAGTACTCTATTATATCAACCATGACTCTCAGGTGATTTATGTTAAACTCTGGTTACTAGAAGTGGCAGGGAAAGCAGAGCAAAGCTATAACTTTGGCTACTCAATAAGACAAGAAGCTGTTTGACAACCCCTGGCCAAAATGCAACTCTTCTGGTGACTCTATCTGATTTCTTGCTCAAACCTGCAAGCTGAGACCCCACATGCAACAATTTTTACAAATTTTTTTCTGCAGTAGTTTTTGTGTGGTGTGATTGTGTGTGTGATTCTATTACCACATCGTTGTAAACAATCAATATAAAGTAAACTATTTCATGACTGCCAAAGGGGCAGGCTTGGCATGGTAGCAGGGAAGTTGGGACAATAGAGAGAATTTTACACTGGTATTGGGATTGGTGTTGGGACATGGAATGGAAGAAGAAAATTTATGAGCAACTATGCAAATCACAGTGTTTAAATAAAGTAAATAATTGATTTAAAAATGATAAACCAATTCAGTAAAATAGCAGAATATATAATCAATATACAAAAATCATTTGCATTTTCGTGTGCAAACATCGAACTAGAAGGAAATGAACTTTTTAAAAATTGCATTTAAAGTACTGTACAAAAACATCAAGTACCCAGGACCCAATTTAAAGAATGTAAAAAACATACATAGAAACTATATGTATCATTGACAAAAGAAAAGGGCACCAGGAAATAAAAAAAATACTTTATACCATATTGGAAGATTTATTTTCAAAATCACCATTCTACCCAAAACATAAGCATTTAATACAATCCCCATAAAAATTCCAATGAGATGCTTCAAGAACTTAGCACCAAATATAACAAAATTTGTATGGAATTATAAAACTCCCTTAGTAGCCAAAGAAATTCTGCAAAAAGGCGAAGTGGGAGGTTTTGTGTTCCATGATTTAAAATTATATTATAAAGTCACAGTATTCAAAAGTGTGTGGTACTGAAATAAGGATGGATACTCAAATCAATGTACAAGAGATGAGAGACAAGTGATAAACTTTCATATATATTGATAGTTAATTTGTGAAAAGGAGCTGGGTACATGAAATGAAGCAAAAATATCTCTTTAACAAATGGTGATGGGAAAGCATGATACCCACTTGCAAAAAACAAACAAACAGATAAATGAGGTTCTATTTCATATCATTCACAAAGTTAATTCCAACTGAAGATGAGACCAAAATTCAGACACCGAGGAAGGTATAGACAGAACACTTTAGGATCAAAACCTCAGAAATGTTTTTATTATTCAATTTTATTAGCAAAGACAACAACAACTCAAATTAAATTAATTTTTTAAGTGAAACAAAATACTATGAATGAAACTTGTTTAGATATATGCGAGGGAAGAGGGACCATGTGAAATAATATACCAGGTAGGGAATTTACCTTGAATGTGATCAAACCAGATTTGATTCCCTAGCATCCCCAAGCACTGTGAGGAATTATTCCTGAATGCAAGAATAACCCTAAGCACTGCTGATGTGCAGTCCCACCAAAAAAAGAATGTAAGGGGAGAGAGAGGAAGACTATGGAATCCTTTGGGGGAATGAGAGGTGGGGGGAGGGAGAGAAAAAAAAGAAAGGAAGGGAGGGAGGAAAGAGAAAGTGGAGGCAAGATACATTTTCAAGGGAGAACATGGGCTTAAAGGTTAAATTCTTTCAGGTTAAATTCTTAAAATATTCTACTGTACTAAGCAGGAGAAAATATTAAATGCTGCACCTTGGTAAAACAGAATTAGAACTAAAGAAATAATGCAGAGGTTAAGGCACTTGTTTTGCTTGGGGAAGGTATAAATAACCAAGATATATAAAAGTATTTACAAAGCTAGTCAAACTCAGGGCCTGACTGACAACACAGTGGTAGATGTTTGCCTTGCATTTGACAGATCCAGAACGATCCTGGTTTGATCCCTGGCTTCCCATATGATCCCTCTAGCCAGGAGCAATTTCTGAGTGTATAGCCAGGTGTAACCCTTGAGTGTCACTGGGTGTGGCCCAAATAACAAACAAACAGAAAACAAAAACAAAAACAAAAAAAGCTAGTCAATACTAAATATTCATTGTCAATCATTATCTGGGAAATACAAATCAAAAAAGAAAAAAGAGAGAGATATTATCTCACCATTGAGGATAACATGTATCAATTAAACTGAAGTAGCCAGTGTTGGTAGGAATGTGGTAAAAATGCTCATTTGTTATTGGTGGGAATGTCATATAGTTCAGCCTCTATGAAAATAAAAAACAACCTACTATATGAAAAATGTTTGTAAACCATATATCAGAGAAAGAGTTAAGATCAGAAAATATTTAAGGAACAGATAATTCAATGATTAAAATTAACATTTCAGTAAATAGATGTTTCACCAAAAATTATAGAATGGTCACCTAATCACAATCATTTATGTAATCAAGATGTTTAAATAAAGAAAAAAAAAAGAAATGGTCAATATGCATATATGGAAAGCTTTTATTCATCTTTAATCATTAGTATAATATTATTCAAAATAACAGTAAAATGTCATTTCTATCTACTAGAATGGCTATTATTAAATTTTTCTAAAACACAAATATTGGTGATAATGCAGAGGAAAAACTAACCCTGTGCATTGTTGGTGAGAATGTACAGTGATACATCTATTACAGAAACATCATGACCTGGAGAAAATCATGTTAAGCAAAATAAATTAGAGGAAGAAGAAAAAATACTGGGTGATCTTACCCATCTGTGGTATATAGAAAAGGAAAACAAAAAAAGTTATCAAATGATGGCAAATCTTAGGCTTGATTATAAAACTAAGATTACCTGGCAATGGGCAGGGGCAGGTAAAGGAGAAGGAAGAATTGGACTAGAAGTGACATAAGGAGAGTACTGGGGGTCTTGAGGAATTTGGTGATAGTGGGGTATAATAACTGTACTTCAAACCCATAAACATTTACATGACTGTGGCCATGTTTCCTAAACAATAAAATGTAAGCATTTTAAAAAGTCAACATTGAAACAGCATGGAATTTTTCCCAAAACTGATAATAAAAGCATCAGATGATCAAGGAATTTTACTTCTAACAAAATGGTCAAGGAATTTTTACTTCTAATATTATTAAAATAGAAAAAACAGTTTTCAAAAATGATATATGCATCCATGTCCATCCTAGCACTTTTCACAGTAGCCAAGGTAAGGAAATAACCTGAGTGCCATTGTGTAATGAGTGACTAAAGGTTATGTGATATAGATAGATACCCAGTGGGACTCTAATCAGCTATATTTTTCAAAAGAAAAATATGAAATCTTAACATTTGCAGTAATATAGGTTAAATTTGAGAGTATTACACAAACTGAAAGAACTCTGAAGGAGAAAGGAAAAATTATGTGGAATATAAAACATGACAACAAAGGAATAAACAAAATCAAAACTGTCTTCTAGTTCTGACAAGTCATCAAAGGGGAATGGGGACAACAGTGGGTAGAATCACTAGCAGGGCATGTTTGAATAGTGGTGAATGGCAACCAGACTTTTAAGAATAGACATGGGGAAGGATTACAATTGTCACAGTGTGAAACTACATACCTGAAATCTGTACAGTTTTGTAAACCAATGTTAGTTTGAAAAAAAAATAGTTGATCTTTATCCTTTTTTTTTTAAGAAGACGAACTTTTCCCTGAATTAATAATTAATGAATAGATATTTGAATGTTTCTCTTTGGGCAGAGTCATTATGAAACTGTATTACCTTTCTGACATTTACACATTTTTATTTGTATGTAAAAGAAAATGATATGCTATTTCTCTTGAGCAACAAAAGGATGTTTTATCTCCCAATGCCACCATAGTGTTTGCTAGTGAAGCAGAAGCAATGACTGTATACTTAATTGATGTCATTATCAGGGACTCCTTAGCTAGCTTTACTAGATTTTTGCCAAACACCTTAAGTAATAAATTACTGACCTCTTAGGTATATACGTTAGAAATATTTTATGAGCATTTTGTAAAAGTAGAAAGAAACTTAACAACCATAGTTAAATATAGTATAAACCATGGATTATGGAACATGTAATGTTTAACTTTCAAAAATGCCAAGTTATGCATAGAGATTCAAGGACTTTATGCAAATATTTATACACACATTAATACACAAGCAACAATTAGATGCAATAAATAAGAATTGCTTGGTTAATAAAACTATATAGTCTTGCTTTACTATATATACTCTACAATTCTGTTATTTATGCTTTAAAGTTTTCTCATTTCTGCATTTTGCTCTCATGTCTTCTCATATTTTATGGACTGTCCCATTGTTTCTTTGAAGTCCATAAACATCCTCAACATTTTCTCTATAAAGTCCTTATTGAGGGGTTATATAACTGGTTGTTATCAGTTGAGTCTTCAGGGCTATCATCTTTTCTCACTGAATGTCATGGGGTTCTGAGTAGCATTCCCATTGTGACTTTTGCAGTCTGGTGGCTTGCATGTTTCTGTGTGTCTGAATGACTAGAATTAGACATGTCTTGGTATGCTGCCAGTAAGATATGAAGAAGTGAAGAAATATGTGGCCAGAGGTGGGGAGGGATTGTCCTGATTCCTGCCAGAAATGATCTCTGAATATAGAGCCAGTGAATGAGCCCTGAGCACAATTAAGTGTAGATCAAAATCTAAGAAATATTTGTAGTTAAGTTTCACAGTAAAATGTTATTATTAAAGATATTTGAGGACCAGCACAATAGAACAGATGGTGAGGCACTTGTCTTGCATGTGGTTTACTCTTGCTTAAACTCAGTACTGCATGGCTTCTTAGGCACTTAAAGAGAGATTCCAGAGCAGAGCCAGAAGTAACTCCTAATTATTTTTCTTTTCTGGGGGAAACCCAAGAACTTTCCAGAAGAGAAAGAAAAATTCTCTCTCTATACTTAAATAGCCAAAAGAATGATGTGTGAAATCCACCTTTAAAAATAGGATTTGGGGCCAGAGCAGTGGCGCAGCCATAGAACATTACTGCAGTTCGATCCACCTGCGTCCCATATGGTCCCCCAAGCCAGGAGCGATTTCTGAGCTCAGAGTCAAGGAGTAATCCCCGAGCTTCATCGAGTGTGTTCCCAAAACAAAAACAAACAAACAAACAAAAAAGCTAGGATTAGTAGAGACTGGGAATACACAAAAGTCAGAAATTGAAGACTTGCATTCCAAATTTCTATTGAGATTTATTCCAGTCAGTCTAACAGCTAAACATTAGGTTTCAGATCTTTTACCTTTCTCTCTCTTTTGCCTTTGCTCATATTCCTTGCTGCCACTGCCAGTCACCTTAACAATCTCCATAGGCATGGTTGCTTTTCTTCACTGGCTTTCTAGTGAAGCATCAGGTAGGCCAAACTCTTGTCAAATGCTCTGTTGTAGCCGCAGTAGAAGTTGAGAAAGCAAGCCTGTGGCATCAGCTTACAGAGTTGAGTGAGAAAGAAAAAAAAAATGAGTTTCAAATGCTGGTGGTGAAAAATGGGAAGGAAAGGGCCAGAGGAATATAGTACAGAGGTTCAGTCACTTTCCTTGCATGCAGCTAACCTCATAAGGTCTGGCACCTTGCCTGAGTACTGCCAGGTGTGATTCCCACCCCCAAAAGAAGTGGGGAGTAAAAGAAAAAAGAATCTTCTGTAGGTCACAACATTAATTAGCAAAATAAGCATATATCCTATTTCTACTTAAACTGAAAAAGAAAACAAAAACAACTTCTACCTAACACTAATTTAGCTTTAGAACACAAAGCATGTTCACGCTATTCCTAATGACAATTATTAGTCACAATTGTAAATCTAGTTCTAAGTTAAAGATATTAGATGACTTCTTTGTGCCCTATTTTCCTCTACTCCTATTGTGATTGATCTTAATATTCCATAACTTACAAACTAAATATTAAAGTTTACTACCAATAAACACAATTAATGTAAAATAGTAAGAAAAATAGAAAAAGTATACAGAAATTACATTATATAAATGTTGCACATATATTGTATAGATAACTATTATAATTATGTAAAATTTACTATAATAGACAAAATATATGTATGCATAATATATGTTTAAAATATATCAAAGATAAATAGTAAATGGTCAGGTCACAACTCAAATTTATACTTTTCTTCTCTATCATGCATTATTGCTGGATGGAATTCTTTATCTGGTACATTGACATCTACCTTAAATTCTGAAGGACTAGATATAAAAGGTGACTCTTATACTAGGCATGGAATACCAGCAGTGCCCTATTTGTCCTTGTCTTTATTGAATGACAGCTCTTATTCCTTATGATATGTTCGTCGTTATAGCCAAACTGTAACCTCCTTTTTAACTGTTTGCTTTGTGGTATATTATCCAAGTGCACCCTCACTCCACAACTTGCATCAGCTATTAACTTAATGCATGCATTATGATCCTACTAGTGGAAACATTAGACATTAGAACTATCAGAGCCTACAGTCTCTGGCAAGAATTTTGCAAATGACTTTTAAAAATATATATATATTATTTTATTTAAAGATCATGTATCAGATATTTGACATAGTTGATCATATGCATTTGTTTCCAGGTAATTGGGAGAGAAATTAGTATAAAGGCAAGGGGGAAAAAAAAAGAAAGAAAAAGAAGAGTATAGCAACAAGAAAATTTGTGAAAATTATTGTATCTTGCAATAAGGTCATTGTCCAAAGGTTTAGTAAGCTCTTGTTGCTAGTTGATTATTTTGTTACTTCTTTTATTATGGAATATTAGGGGACATTAGATGCACATTGGTGTGATCCTACAGGGATGATAGTATGTATAAGTTGGAGTTGTGTGGCCCAGGAATTTGAGTATTGATCCTGATACTGTGGCTTTTGTGAGGCATAGTTTTAGCTGTCAGGCCTTTCAAAAGTATGAGAAGGTGGAGGGAGGGTGCTCACACACACTACCAAGAAGTCCTGGTGATATCAGTCCAAATACCATAATACCTGAAGTTTTACATCAGTGTCTCTGCAGAGAGCTGTAGGGGTAAGAAGCAGGGACATTGGCAAATTGGCAATTATGGGTGATGTGTGCAGCAAACATGTATCCACCAGAGTGGGTAGTTGGCTGTCCCTCTACTCCCAGGATTGTTAGTTTTCAGTGCATGCTGGTATACCTATAATTTTTCATGACTTGGCTACCATCTTTTTCAAGAATAGAATGAGTCTATCGCAAATGACTCCTTAGAATTCACAGTGAAAAAAGCACAATTCTTTCTTGTACTTGTTCCACTAATGGGCACATTCTGTTTAAAAAACGCCATATATTTACCAGTACTTCAAAGAAAAAACCACCTGCTATAAAAAACACTCAACCACAAGAAATATTATTCACAGTTTATGATATTTTTGCATCTTCAAACTATTCCTTGTTTCATAAAGACAATATACAGGTGATCTAGTAAGTTATTTAGCCTTTATCTTTGTCATACTTTTTGTAGATCATGTGCAGCAGTCACTAATTCTTCACCTTAGATAAACTGAATATTGAAAGGCATTTTCAAAAATTTTTTTTTTTGGAGCAGGGGACAGACCTGGTGATGTTCAGGGGTTACTCTTGGCTATGTATTCAGAAATCGCTCTTGGCTCTGGGGACCATATGGGACACCAGGGACTGAACCTAGGTTTGTCCTGCGTCAGCCATGTGCAAGGCAAACGCCCTACCGCTGTGCTATCACTTTGGCCCTATTTTCAAACATTTTTTGCTGCCTTTACAATTCAAAGACCATTGCTGGGCATTTTTTTTTAAATTTTATTTTGGGGGCACAGCCAGTGGTGCTCAGAACTTACTCCTCGCTCCATGTTTAGGGATCTCTTCTGGAGGAACTTGGAGATCACACATCACAGATTATCTGTGGTACCAGAAATCAAACTGGGTTGGCCACATGCAAGTCAAGTACCTTAACCCTTATATAATATCTAAGACATAGTGTTGTCTTAGTGGAAAGGAGTGCTTATGATTCTTTCACTTAGGAGTTGAGGATATGGATTGAAATCCTTAACCTATAACATTCTATCTCTCTTACTTTAGGCAAGTTTCACCTGGTTGTTATCAGAATTAAGAAAAATAACATCTAGAGAGTCCCTGAATTAGAATACACACAAAGAAGATGGTTGTTTTGCAGAAACAAGTTCACCATCTTTCAAATTTCCAGCTATTGCTTATAAAGTTCTTTCTTAATTGTCATACCCAGCTGCATTCAGGGTTTACTCCTTATTCTGTGCTTAGAAATTCCTTCTGGCAGGATTGGGGGTAAGCATATACTATTCCAGGATTGAATCCAGGTGGCTGTAGTAAAGCAAGTCTCTGACTTGCTATGCTATAACTCTGGCCCTGTGATCATATTTTAAGACTGTTGCATGCCCTGTATTGCACTCTCTTAAACCCATTTTTTAGCTGCTATTTTTTCAATGATAGATTTTTTCTTATTTTTTGATTTTTATTGAATTAGCATTGCTTATAGGCATAATATTGGTTTATATGTATTTCAGATATACATGATATTTTGGCCTTTTTAAAATTTGTAAATTGCTTTATTTAAGCACTGTGATTACAAAATTGTTCATTGTTGGGGCCGGAGAAATAGCATGGAGGTAAAGCGTTTGCATTTCGTGCAGAAGGACCGTGGTTTGAATCCTGGCATCCCATATGGTCCCCGAGTCTGCCAGGAACGATTTCTGAGAGTAGAGCCAAGAGTAACCCTTGAGTGTTGCCAGGTGTGACCCAAAAACCAAAAAAAAATGTTATTGTTGGGTTTCAGTGATATAATGTATCATATCCATCACCAGTGCACCCTTCTGTCACCAAAGTCTCCTGTTTCCTCCTCCCCCTCCCACTCCTGCATTGCTCTAAGGCAGGCAAATTGTTTCTTTATCTATTCCTCCCACCCCTCCCTCCCTTTCCTTCTCTCTCTCCCCCTCCTCTCTCATTCCTTTCTGACACTGTAGTTTGTACTATTGTTAATGGAGGTGTGCCTTGCCTGTTAGTTTCTCCACTTTCAGCATCCATATTTTAAATAGTAAATTTCTTGCTAACTTTTTCTCCCAGCAAATTTCAAAATCCATTAGAATGATATCTGTCTCACACCCTCATATTTGGCACATACCACCATACCCTCATATTTGGCACATTGTAGGTAGTTCAATCTCAATCAATATTCATTAAGTGGAGGAATGAATATCATTAGAGTAACTACTACTAGGCTAATGATAGTCTTAATTTGATGCAGGCAAATAAGCTACATATCTTTCTTGTTGTTAAGCTAGATAATAAGGACTTTCCATATTCTTTTGGTTTATTTATGTTTGCCTTATTTTTTGTAAGACTGCCATCTCAAAACTGTCAAGTTGAAGTATTAACGATCATAAATATTAAAAGTTATCTAATTCAGTGATTTTAAAGTTTAAAGCTCTCCTACTCGCTCCTCCTTATTTACTAAGAAGACATTCTCGATATCTGTGCATCTTGCTATATATAAACTTACCATATCAAAAACCAGAGCAGTGCTTTGCTTCTTTGAAGACAGCTATAGGATTTTTTTTCTCATTAATTTTTTTATGGTAAGCTTACATCTGGCCCATTAACTTCGACACATTATTCTTCCTTCTGTTGCTTGATACCACATGGACTAAGTCTGAATATTTCAATTTTAGAAGATATTTTTGGAGGAAATATCTATTAACATGTTATTTACAGATATCACTTAGAAATATTATTTATTTGATTATTGGGCCACAAGTAGCAGTACTTGGGAACAACTTCCAGCTTCTGTGGTTCCAGAGTTGCTTAGATAACCATGAAGTGTCAGGGGTAAAACTTGGGTCCCCTACATGTGGGCATTTGCTCAACTTATCAAGTTATATCTCTGGCCCTAATAATTGTCATTATAATTGAGGGGGTTTTAGGGGGAAAGTTCTCACTGCCCAAGGGAGATTATCATCATGATAACACTACCAGGATTTAAATCGTTATGAAATTATTTTTAACAGACAGAAATTAGTATAAATAAGCTTGTAATTTAAGAAGCTACTTGCGTATGTATCTATTATGCATTTATTTAAATAAGACAAGTTGATGTCTAGAAGCAAATTATTTTGACAGTACAAAGGTACTAAAATGAAACAGACCTGCCAAGGCAAAGCAGCCATTGTATAAGGACAGGATCAAGAAGTGATTTCCCTTGCAAAAAGAAGAGAATGAGATGTCTCTCTCTAGCTCCAAACGGATCCTGAGCTTATGGGTGGAAGTTCTAACAATTATTACTCACATCCAGACCCCTCCCAATTACACCAATTAGAAACTTCAAATAAGATTTTCTATATAGATAGCTGTTCTCATTTTGGAAGTCAAGAGGAGACTTCCACTGTGTGTTCAATGATTTAAAAGCATAGAGCTCCTTGGACCCATCTAATGAAATAGCTTCCTGGTTTCAGCTATGATTTCCCTTTTGTACCCTGGATTGAATCCTATAAGACATTCTATTTTTCAATATTTTATTCTATTAGGCAGTATGATTTATAATGCTGTTAAGAATAGGGTTTCATGCTTACAACTTTCTAACACCACCCCCTCTAACATACTATCTGCTCTCCCCCACCATTATCTCAGTTTCTCTTGCTTGTACTCTCCTGTACTCACCACCTTGGTTAGGCTCAGTTCTGTAGCTCAGTTCTCAGTTTCTATTGTATTAGATCATTTGATATCCCCTTTCTCTGCTTCTTTAGATCTCACATTTGAGAGGGACCATTGTGTATGTTTCTGTCTATCTTCTTCTGACTCACTGTAATCAGCATGGCACTGTTCAGATTTATCCACATCAGTGCTATATTTTCTGATTGTTGTGGCTATTGTTTTTGTATCACCTTTAAGTTAAGAATGTTTTTTGGGAGATCGGAGAGATAACACAGTGGTAGGGCATTTGCCTTGCATGCAGCTGCAGCTGATCCAAGATAGATGGTGGTTCAAATCCCAGCATCCCATTTGCTTCCCCAGTGCTTTCCAGGAGTGATTTCTGAGTGAGAACCAGGAGTTACCCCTGAGCACCTCCAGATGTGACCCAAAACACACACACACACACACACACACACACACACGGTTTGTTTTTTATATATCTTTATAGTGGTTGGGGAAGAAGAAAATTGTACTTTGTAAAATGTGATACTTAAATGTCTGTGGTCTAGAAGCTATATTATGTTGGATCACAGCCACACCTATTCATATGTCTACTTTCCTGTGCCATGTTGGGGACATTGAGGAATTGCCACAGTGACCATATGGTCTCTGACCTAAATTATTTGTTTTCTTTATTTTGTTTCCTTTATAGGTCAAGTTTCCTGGTTCCAGGTTTAGTAGAATAGCAGAAGGGAGGCTACTAATGCTGATGCTTAAAAATGCAAGATATTCTTTTCTTTGTTTCTATTGTTTTGTATTGCTTTGGTTTGGGAGGGCATGCTTTGTCCCACATACAGTGGTGCTGAGGAGTTATTTCTGGCTGTATACTTAGGACTAATTCATTGTAGGGTGCAGGGGCTATGTGTGGTATCAGGGTATTGACCCAGGGTCAACTAGTCCCTAGCAAACATATCACACTTTACCTCCTATATTATCTCTCAGTCACCAAGATAATTGTACTCCGAAAACAGCATATCACCATTTGGATGTAGTCAAGGAAGAATACACTGGAAAAAAAAATCCTAAATTGACTACAGTAGGTTTATTAAGAGTCATAATAATAAACATAGGAATGTATTATGAATGGCAGCACTGGTATTGTGACCATGAAAATGTTTTTATTTGCAGGAAAATAAAAACAAATGTATCAGTAGTAATAGCATTAGTCTCAGTCTACAAGCTATCAATATTAAGAGAGAAAAATTTAAACTTTGTTATCAACTGTAAAATGAAAATATCAGTGGGATTTGTGGCTTTTTTACATTTCGTGTGTGTGTGTGTGTGTGTGTGTGTGTGTGTGTGTGTTGTTTGTTTGGCCCATACCCAGCAGCACTCAGGGATTACTCCAGCTCTGTGCTCAGAAATCACTCCTGGCAGGTTCAGGGGACCATATGGGATGCCAGGAATTGAATCCGGGTTAGTCACAGGTCGGCAGTATGCAAGGCAAACACCCTACTGCTGTGTTATTACTTTGGCCCCCTTTTTTACTTTTCTAATGGTGTTTTTTTCTCCCCCTAGAAAAGGTTGTTGTTTAGGCCTAGAAACAATGACACATGAGTAGAAGTGGGCATACTTAGTGCCATTTTAAAAATGTAATCTTCTTTCCTTCTACCATCCCACTAGACCTGGGGTCAATAACTTTTTTGGTCATGGACCCAAATAATAAATATTTTGTCCCACAAATCATGTACTCTGTGTACTAAATCAAACAGTCTAGTCTTTAAATAATTTTGACTATTGATTTCTAAATATCATTTTCACCCAAAAGAACTAGGGCTAATTGAAAAAAAAACACTGATTTTATGTATGGAACAGGGAATTTATAGCATGAGTTTAGACTATTTTAGAGTGTATATTTATCAATGTTGAAGAAATGAGAGATCTAGAAAATGACATCTTTCAACTCCTAATGTAATAATTCAGGCAAAGAGCATCAATAATAGTAAAATTGCTAGATAAAAGATTTTTGAGAAATAGGTAATTTATACAGAACTAAATATAACTTCAAATTTCTTACTGAATGAAAATGGGGAAGAAAAATCTACAATAGGGAGATGTGGCCATCATGTTCTTAAGTAACTTTACTAATTTTACAACAGTAAAGCAGGGCAGCCTGATGTTATACCTTATGAAATATTGCCACAGTTAAGAATCATTTGTGTCAAAAATGTTTTACCCAAATATAACTAATTTCTTAACCTAGGATCTGCAAATATATTTAATGAGACAGCTTGTAATTATTTTAGAGTTTCTAAGATATGCTTTCTCTCTGTGACCACTCTTAGCTGTGGACTTGTAGCAGGAAGCAGGCTATAAAAACACAGAAAAGGGTGTGGCTACATTCTTTTAAAAATTTTTAATTAAAATACTGTGACTTACCATGCTATTTATAATGGTTTCTTATGCATATAATTCTTTTTTTTATTATAATATAATTTTATTTTGATCATAGTGGCTTACATATTGGTGTCAATAATATTTTAGGTACATATTCACATAAAATCAGGAGGGATTCCCATCCATCACCAAATTGTTCTCCCTACCCATCCGTTTTTGTCTTCCCTCCCATTTCTTCTTCCCTCACCCCCAGGGTGGCTAGAATATGTGGTCCCCTCTATATCTAACCTATTACTTAGTAGTCTTGCACCTGTTTGGTTTTGAGGCCTCCCTTATTTCCCCCTCTAACTGGAGGCAAGACCAGCTATTTCAAGTTACGTGGTTTTGCCTGAAAAAGAAAAAAGTAATAAATTGGGGTAAGAGTCTAATACCCCGAAAATGGGCGGAATCCTTCTAGTGGCTCTCATCATCGATTTGGGAGGTGAAAAGAAAGAGAAGGTGAAACACTCCACCAGTATCAAAAGAAGTGTTAAGTATCCATTGAGGACTCCAGCTTTATCGATAAGCACCACAAAAAACAAACAAAAAAACAAAACATCACAAACAAAAAAACAACAAAAACAAGCACATAAACAAAAAAACACACCATGGTCTTGAAATAAGAAACATGGCATAGCACATAACGAAAGAAAAGAGAGGAAGAGAAAAAATAAGTATAACTGGGGACAACAGTTTCAATAATCACACCCAAAGAGAGAAATCGACCAAAATAGATAGGTAAATGAAGATAATAATAATAATAATAAATGAAGGTTAAAAAAAATATATATATATAAATAACCAAGGTTTTGTGCTTTTTGTATTTTTGTTTTTTTCCCTCCTGCCCTGGCACAGTAAATATTGGGGTCATTTGAAAAGAAATTCACTTGGCCTAAAAAAATATGGGGTTTCTCCGTCCTTGGAGTATACTGTCATGGGGATCAACTCTAGATTTTGCTCAGGATCATTTACTCTCCCGGTGGCGTTTTTGTGGTTGGTAGACTTCTGCTCTGTCCAGGGTGATACAATCAGAGCTCTGTGTTTAGAGGTCTCAGTATCTGCACAGATCCTGAGATGGGATTTGTGATGAAGTCAGTCTTCGTGATTCTAGAGGTTCTGTTACCTCAGTGTCATTTTAATCCATCTTCTGTGGTTGGTGGTCTTGGGCTTTGCACTGAGCCTAGGATGGCACCTAGGTTAGCGTCTTTCTTTGTGCTTCCAGAAGCTCCATTCCGTTACAATTGTCTCTGCAGGACCTTTGGGACTGGGGATCATGCTTATTGTGCAGGTCATAGTTCAAACCCTAAACTAGGGCTTTTTTATTGGTCCCAAGATGTGTACAGTCTGGCCGTGGTTCTATCAGCCAGTCATCTGTAAATCGCGATCTTGGCTTTTGGACCTACCAAAGGGTGCCAAGTCTTCTGGTTTTGTCTTGTCGTTAGCTGGTAAGGTAGGCTAATCAGCTCTAAGGTCAAGTTGTTCACATTTTCCTCGTTGTCAGGATATCATGTTAGAGCTGGCCCTTGTTGTTGACCCCGCAGTATTAAGGCTGTCCTGGATGGGATTTGTTTCCTGCAGCTGTGTGAAGAGCTGTGCCGTTTCTATGTCTGGGATCCAGGATTCAAGGCTGGATGAATGGTATCTAATCACCTGAGGTCTAAGTTGATTCCACATGACATATTTTCAAGGTAGGAGATATCCCTGTATTATTAACAACTGTGAGTTCCTATCTCTATTAGATAAGAGCTCTTTTCTCTATGTAAGATTTCCCCTTTATTTAGTGTGCCTTTGCAGGGAGAAATGGTGCTACATTATATTGTTGGTGTATTTGGGGGTGGACAGAGGGGATAACAGAAACAGGTCACATCCCCAAAAAAGATAAAAAATAAAAAAAGAATAAAAAATGAAATAAAATAAAATAAAATAAAATAAAAATAAAATAAATAAAAAAAGGGAATGACAATGTATATGCTCACAAATGTATATGTAGGACAGGCATTTGAAAAAATAAATTAAAAAAATAAATAAATAAAAGAAAAAGAGATAAAATGAATTAGCGAAGCTTTTAAAGGACCAAAGTGGTGCAAAAAACTACCTTACATTTGGGGGAAAGCCGGTAAAGATGTGGTGTATTACAGGTCTTATGCCTATGTTGGAAGTACAGTTTTTCCCATTGCCTTTTGGGTTTTTCTTGTGGTGTGTGGGTTCCCAGGCATCTTTCTATCCCACCCCCTGGCCTTCTTCAGTTTGGTAAAAATTTGTGGTAGGGAGGTCTTGGAAGAATTCTTGTATTGGGGATACTTTTGGACCTAGGCCCGGTTTCAAGAAACAGTCCACGTTAGGGGGAGTTGGTAGGGAGGGCCGCGCAGCATGAGTCCGCAGGGGAGTTGGCTGTCTTTTCTTGCAGGAGACTAGGTGTGGGTTTGACTGGGTGTCCCCTCGCCTGGGTGCTGGGTACTGGTTCGTTGGGTAGGAGGTCGATCTTGATGCCTAATAGATTAAGGACTGAGGGTGAAGAGTTTTAATATGGCGGGAGATCTGGATGGGATTGAGGGGTGAAGGGATAGTTAGATTTCCGGAGGGGAGAAAGGGGAAGGTATATGGGAGGGATATGAAGGGAGAGAAAAGAAGAAATACCTTATAAAGAAAGGGAGAAGA
This sequence comes from Suncus etruscus, assembly GCF_024139225.1. Taxonomy (NCBI): domain Eukaryota; kingdom Metazoa; phylum Chordata; class Mammalia; order Eulipotyphla; family Soricidae; genus Suncus; species Suncus etruscus. Next base: position 74,661,092 of record NC_064852.1, on the reverse strand, counting down.
GAATGGGAAAAAAGTAAAGAGAAGAATAGAAAAGAGAGAAATGAAGAAAGAAAAAAAAAGAAAAGAAAAAAGAGAAAAAAAAAGAAAGTAGTGAGAAGAGAAGAGAAAATAGCAAGGGAATGCTGGATTGGTTGATTGTGTTCGATGAATAGAGCCTGTAGTTTAAGTCTGTACGTCGCAGTTACTGCCTCGGTGATCTGGCTGGTCACGTGCTTCAATTCCTAAAAGAAGGTATAACCTAGAGATAAAGTGTATGTTAAAGGTTTTTCTCACGGCTATCTAGTAGTGCAAACAAGGTATGGTATCTCGTGAAGTATCCTGAGTTGCCACCTTAGTTTGTCCGCCCTTTGTATCCAAGGGTGCCTGTGGACAGAAAAGCTGAGAGGTTATTTAAAATATAGTAAGATAAAGGCATTAAAACATAGTGTTAAGGTATGTTTCCATTGCAGTCAGTGATTTCCCGTGGTGTTCTATACTTGTGTTCTTGTATGCGATCTCTAAGGGATTATTGTGGGCCTTTGTTGTAGAAGTCTGATTACATACCTGTTCTCTCTATGCTGCTGTCTCTGTTGTTGCTGTTTTCTTTGTGGTATACTGTGTAGTCAAGAGTTTGCGTTGTTCCTTTTTCATGTATTTTGAACACTGCTCCCAAGTATATGTTGACTATTACAGTGCTCAGAGTTTCTACCCTGTTAAACCCTGTTGTTTGATTGTTAGGTATTAGTTGTGTATAAAATATATGTTCTAGGTGCTTCAGAATAGTGCTACCATTCTGTGTTTATCTTTTGTCTTCTGACTTACTTCGTTTAACATAACATGATCTAGGTCCATCCACGTTGCTGCAAAGTCTGTGATTGTATCATTTCTGACTGCCATGTAATATTCCATTGTGTATATGTACCACATCTTAATGATCCATTCATCTGTTGTTGGACATCGAGGTTGGTTCCAAGATTTGGCTATTATACTGATTGCTGCGATAAATAGTGGGGTGCATATGTATTTTGGGATGAATATCCTTCCAACTTGGGGGTATATGCCTAGGAGGGCAATTGCTGGGTCAAATGGCAGCTCAATTCTGAGTTCTTTGAGCACTCTCCAGACTTTTCTCCATAGATGTTGGACTAGGGGGCATTCCCACCAGCAGTGGATGAGAGTTCCTTTCATACCGCATCCCCGCCAACAAAGGTTGTTTCCATTATTTTTGATGTGAGCCATCCTCACTGGTGTAAGGTGGTATCTCATTGTTGTCTTGATTTGGATCTCCCTGATGATGAGTGAAGGTGAGCATGTTTTCATGTGTTTGTTGGCCATCCTTCTGTCTTCCTCAGAGAAGTGTCTATTCATTTCATCTTCCCATTTTTTATGGCTTTATTTGGTTTTGGGGGGCTCAGCTTTCTGAGTGCTTTGTATGTTCTAGATATCAGCCCTTTATCTGATATGTCGAGTGAAAAGATTTTTTCCCATTCTGTTAACTGTCTTCTTGCATTAAGTAGGGTTTCTTTCGCCATGCAGAAGCTTTTTAGCTTGATGTAGTCCCATTTGTTTATATTTGCTGTTAACGTTCTTGCCATTGGTGCTCCCTTCTCAAAGACCTTTTTGATATATAGGTCTTCGAGTGTTCTGCCTATTTTATTCTCGATAAACTATAGATTCGGGTCTGATTTCAAGGTCTTTGATCCATTTTGAGTTGACTTTTGTATAAGGGGTGAGGTATGGGTCAATCTTCATTTTCGTACATGTGGTTTTCCAATTGTACCAACACCATTTGTTGAATAGACTTCCTTTGTTCCATTTCAGGTTCTTGCCTCTTTTATCAAATATTAGTTGGCTGTATATCTTGGGGTTTATGTCTGGGAATTCTGTTCTGACCCACTGGTCTGAGGTCCTGTCTCTGTTCCAGTACCATGCTGTTTTGATTACTATGGCTCTATAGTATAGTTTCAAGTTAGGTAAGGAGATGCCTCCCAGCTTTTTGTTTTTCAGTATGTGTTTGGCTATCCTGGGTCTTTTGTGGTTCCAGATAAATTTTGTGATTGATTGTTCTATTTCATTAAAGAATGGTGTCTGGATTTGGATAGGGATTGCATTAAATCTGTATAGTAGTTTGGGTAGGATAGTCATTTTGACTATGTTAATTCTACCTATCCATGAGCATGGGATGTTCTTCCATTTCTTTAGGTCGTCTTCAATTTCTTTCTGAAGCGTTTTGAAGTTTCCCTGGTATAGGTCTTTCACTTCCCTCGTAAGGTTGATTCCTAGGTACCTGATATTTTTTGATACTATTTTAAATGGTATTGTATTTTTAATCTCTCTCTCCTCAACTTCGTTGTTTGTATATAGAAACGCTACTGTCTTTTGTGTATTGACTTTGTATCCAGCCACTTTGCTGTAGTGGTTAATTGTTTCTAGGAGTTTTACTGTGGACTCTAGGATTTTCGATGTATATCATCATATCATCTGCAAATAGAGATAGTTTGTGTTCCTCTTTCCCAATTTGGATTCCTTTGATTCCCTTCTCTTGTCGGATTGCTCTTGCTAGGACTTCTAAGGTTATATTGAATAATAGTGGAGAGAGTGGACAGCCTTGCCTAGTTCCTGACCTTAGTGGGAATGCTTCTAGTTTCTCGCCATTAAGTATAATGTTGGCTGTAGGCTTTTCATAGATAGCTGTAACTATCTTGAGGAAGGTTCCTTCTAACCCTATTTTGCTGAGTGTCTTTAACATGAAAGGGTGTTGGATTTTGTCAAACGCCTTCTCTGCATCGATTGATATGATCATGTGGTTTTTGTTTTTCTTGTTGTTGATGTGATGTATAATGTTGATTTATTTGCGTGTGTTGAACCAACCTTGCATTCCTGGTATAAAACCCACTTGGTCATGATGTATGATCTTTTTGATGAAGTGCTGGATTCGGTTTGCTAAGATTTTGTTGAGTATCTTTGCATCTATGTTCATTAGTGAGATTGGTCTGTAGTTTTCTTTCTTGGTGGTGTCTTTGCCTTCTTTGGGAATGAGTGTGATATTTGCCTCATAGAAGGAGTTAGGGAGGATTCCTGTTTTTTCTATGGTTTGGAAGAGCCTATGGAAAAGTGGCAGTAAGTCTTCTCGGAATGTTTGGTAGAATTCACCTGTAAATCCATCTGGTCCTGGGCTTTTGTTCTTAGGGAGTTTTTTAATTACATCTTCAATTTCCTCTGAGGTGATTGGTCTGTTTAGGCTTTCTAGGTCTTCCTTGTCCAGTCTCGGAAGAGGGTTTTTCTCCAAGAATCTGTTGATTTCTCCTGGGTTCTCTATCCTAGCTGAGTATAGTTGTTCATAATATGATCTTATGATATGTTGTATTTCTTGGGGTTCTGTTGTAATATCTCCCCTTTCATTTGTGATCCTATTGATTTGGGTGTTTTCCCTCTTTTTTTTGGTGAGTTTTGCTAGGGGTTTGTCTATCTTGTTTATTTTTTCAAAAAACCAACTCCTGGTCTCATTGATTTTTTGTATTGTTTTCTTCGTTTCTATGTTGTTTATTTCTGCTCTGGTTTTTATTATTTCTTGCCTTCTGGTTGTGGTTGGGTTTCTCTGTTGCTGTTGTTCCAATTCTTTGAGGTGATCTTTTAAACTGTTGGTTTTGTTATTTTCCTGTTTCTTGATATAGGCCTGTATTGCTATGATTTTCCCCCTAATTACTGCTTTTGCTGTGTCCCACAAATTTTGACATGTTGTCTCTTCATTATCATTTGTCTCAAGGAATCTTTTTATTTCTTCCTTGAGTTGTTCTTTGATCCAGCTGTTGTTGAGCAGCATGTTGTTTAATCTCCAGGTATTAGTTTTTCTCCATTGCTTCTTCTTGATGTCAATTTTGATCTCTGTTGCATAGTGATCTGAAAGGGTACTTCTAATGATCTTTACCTTTGTGGTCTTATATAGGTTGGCTTTGTATCCTAGGACATGGTCTATTCTGGAGAAGGTTCCATGTGGGCTTGAGAAGAATGTGTATTCTGCTTTTTGGGGATAGAGGGCTCTATATAAGTCTATTATCCCCAAATCTTCTAATTTTTCATTTAGAGCTCTTATTTCTTTGCTATTTTTCTGTTTGGTGGATCTGTCCAATGGTGAAAGTGGAGTATTGAGGTCCCCTACTATTATCACATTTCCCTTCATGTGTTTCTCCAGGTTTATGAGCAGTTGCCTCACATATTTTGCTGACTCTAGATTAGGTGCATAGATATTGACCAGGGTTAGTGTTTCTTGGTCCAATGTTCCCCTGATCAGTAAGTAGTGTCCCTCTTTGTCTCTGATCACTTTCTTGAGGTTGAATGCAATTTGGTCTGATATAAGAATGGCTGTCCCTGCTCTTTTTTGTTTTCCATTGGCCTGAATAATTACTTTCCATCCTTTTATTCTAAGCCTATGCTTATCCTGTAGCTGTAGGTGTGTTTCTTGCAGACAGCAGAAGTCCGGTTTATTTTTCCTAATCCAGTTCTCTACTATGCGTCTTTTAATTGGAGAGTTTAGGCCATTAACATTTAGGGAGATTATTGAGAGAGAGGACTGTTGTGCAGTTGTGTTGTGTAGGGTGGCTTTTGTTACAATCGGGGGTTTGGATTGTGTAATTCATCTCTGAGTAGGTCGTTTAGGATCGGTTTTGTTTGCACAAATAGCTCTAGTTCGGTCTTGTTTGAAAATGTTTTTAGTCTGTTCTCCCATATGAATGATAGTTTTGCTGGATATTGGACTCTAGGTTGGAAGTTTCTTTCATTCAGTCGTTTAAATATGTCATTCCACTGTCTTCTAGCTTGAATTATTTCGACTGGCAGATCTGGTTTGATTCTTATGTCCCTACCTTTGTACTTGAGGTGTTTTTTCTCTCTTATTGCCTTAAGAAGTTCCTCTTTCTCTTTATTTTTAGCCATTTGGATTACTATATGTCTTGGTGTTGGTTTATTGGGGTCTATTTTATTAGGGACCCTCTTGATTTCCTGGATTTGCCCTGAAGTTTCATTCCAGAGGGTGGGAAAGTTCTCTGCTATTATCTCTCTGACTACTTGTTCTTCACCTTTCCCTATTTCCTCCCCTTCTGGTATACCCACGATTCTTAGATTGTTTCTTTTGTCCTTGTTCATTAGGTACTGGACTTTTCCTTCCAGTGCTTTGCCTTTTATTTCTTTGTTGGTTTCTTGGTCATTTTTTGTTTGCAGTTTTCCTTCGAGTTCTTCAATGTGTTTCTCCAACTCTGTGTTTCTGCTAGTAAGGCTTGTTATTTTGTCTGTTAATTCCTTCACTTCTTTTTGTATGGACTCTCTCATACTCTTTAATATTTCTTCTTTAATTTGGCTAATTTGTTCCTCGATAGATATCTTATACTCGGTAGCTAAGGTTTCTCTCATTGCTTTTATTGATTCTTGCATTTCCTTCCTCATTGCTGCTTTTAGATCATCTTCCCACGAATCTGTGCATTTTGGCGGGCTTGGAAACTTTTTAGGGTTTGTCTCCGTATCTTCAGAACTTAGGGTTCTCTTTGATTAACCCATATTTCTTTGTGTTTAATGGTGTGCTTTGGAGTACTGTTCCTTCCAATTTCAGCCCGTTTTGATCCCCTGTGGTGTGGGAATGGGTCCCCTCCCTGAGGGTGGATCTAGGGGTACTGTTGGGTGGGTTTGCTGCGGTTTGGCTCCTCCTGTGCTCTTTCTGTGGCCTAACCCGACGGGGGCTGGGGCGTGGAGGGTGTTCGCGCAGTCGGCGTGTATGGGCGGGGCTTCCCTACCTTTCCTGGGGCAAGTGAAACCCAGCCGGACTGGCTGCGGTTCGCGCGGCCCTTCCCGGAGCAAGAGAGACCCAGCTGGAGCCGGCGGCCTTTTGCGCGCTCAGCGTGGGTGGGCGGGGCTTCCCTACCTTTCCTGGGGGCAAGTGAAACCCAGCCGGACTGGCTGCGGTTCGCGCGGCCCTTCCCGGAGCAAGAGAGACCCAGCTGGAGCCGGCGGCCTTTTGCGCGCTCAGCGTGGGTGGGCGGGGCTTCCCTACCTTTCCTGGGGGCAAGTGAAACCCAGCCGGACTGGCTGCAGTTAGCGCGGCCCTTCCCGGAGCAAGAGTATGCATATAATTCTAATGGCATACCCCTCACCAGTGTTACCATCCCTTTTTCAACGACCCCAAGTCTCTTCCATACCAAACCTCACCTCAATTGTGTGAATCAGTTCTCTCATTATGTTGCCTTTTGTCATTTGTTGCTACCTTGCTGAGGTGTGGCTCTGTTTTGGTAATACTTTTTTACAAAAAAAGCAGATAGTATTTGGGTTGTTTGATATGTAACTCACTACAGGAAAATTCAGGGGAAAGAGGAAACAAAAAAATTCCAAGAGGAAATAATAAGATAAATTTGAAATAAAGGAAATTCTACGAGGCAAGCTCTTTAAATGTTGCCAGAAAGTCGGTGTCAATGGGAGAAAGAAAGTGACGGAACAGCTTACACTAAAATAAACTACTGAGATGTAAAGATCAGTTTCAACAAGTAAAGTCTAGGTAATAGCTATCTTTTTCGTATATGTTGCCTTTGAACCCGTTTTCTGCATTTCTGACTCCTGCAGATGTCTTTTTTGTGTGTGCCAGTGTGTAGAATCTTCTCAATTATCCTTTCCCTCCATCAGAGTGATTTGCAATCATTATCAGGATGACTTGACTATTTTGAAAATGTCTCAAGCCTCTTAAACGATTTTCAAAGGCTATGACAAAATCAATCCTATTTTCCTCTGAACTTTTGATTAAAATTATTAAGAAAGCAAGTTTATGAAAAGAGAGGGACAGAGCTAAAAAAGACTGTGCTTTAATCATGAGTCTTTAATTATCATCAACTACAAATGATACATTCATATCATTTGGCTCTTTTATTCCCAAAATAAAGATACATTTTCTTGCTTCTATTAGCAGTTTAAGTAGATAATTATATTTATCATTACTGTTATTTATATATGATCTTTATCACCTGCAATTTCCCTAAAAGATTAATGTAGAGGTAAAATTTTAATTTATTTTAAAAAATATCTTCTAGAAGCTCCTCAGTCCGGTACATAAAAATGACTTTTGGTACCAGGGAGATAGTTCAAGTGGTAGAACATATGCTTAGCATGTGCAAGACCCTGAGATCAATTTCTGGCACTATATGCTCTTCCTGAATACTAATGAACAATGTCAGTTCTCTCTGGGAAAGATCTTAGGTTCCCCAGAACTATGGGTATGGATCCCGTAGAAAGTTAAAAGAAAAAACCTAATTCTAATTTAGTTACTAAAAACTAGTTTTAAATTAATATCACTATATTTCTCATTAAAGCTATTTATAAACTATCAAGATTACAGTTACAAACATCTTTGAGCAACCCTATTAAACCAAATTAGATGTATTATAAATCAAAGACAGCTCTTTTGAAATTCTTACCTTACTGGCACTACAGACTCTTCTGTCCAACTTTAAAGTAGACATTTTTTTATTGCTCAGGTAATTTTTACTATAAGAATTGGCCCTCGGGGCCGGAGAGATAGCACAGCGGCGTTTGCCTTGCAAGCAGCCGATCCAGGACCTAAGGTGGTTGGTTTGAATACCGGCATCCCATATGTCCCCTGTGTCTGCCAGGAGCGATTTCTGAGCAGATAGCCAGGAGTAACCCCTGAGCACCGCTGGGTGTGGCCTAAAAAGCAAAAAAAAAAAAAAAAAGAATTGGCCCTGCTTCCATTTATACTCTTGTTTTAGTCTCTTCCTTTAAGATATCATGAGGGAGATGTAGATTGTGAGATGACACCGGGATAGGGTGTGGTATTGGAACACTGTACACATAAAATCTTTTCATAAGTAGTATTAGTATTTTTTCTTAATTTTCTTATGATTTTTATGAGAAGAATGTTGTTTCAAAATAAAGGTTTGAGTTCCATCCTCTCTACTCGTGCTTAGTTTGTTTCTTAGGAAAGGAGATGTTTTTTAACTTTGCTGTGGGTTTTTCAGTTCTATTTAATAAAGAACTAAAGTTTGTGCTACCAGTGACATACAAATAGGAGCTAGTTCATTTCTTCTGCTTATTGCACCCTATAAACCATGCTTATGGAATAAACCTTTTTGTGATAATTTTTCAACCTGCAAAATAGAACTTGAAGTCACTATGAGCACTACTGAAAGATAATCAGTTTAACAAAAAAGAAACAGGGCTGGAGCAATGGTGCAGCAGTAGGGCGTTTGTCTCACACGTGGCTGACCTTGGATGGAACTTGGTTCAATCTTCCAGTGTCCCATATGGTCCCCCAAGCCAGGAGCAATTTCTGAGTGCATGCCCAGGAGTAATCCCTGAGCGTCACCAGGTGTGGTCCCCCCAACACCCCCCCCCAAAAAAAAACCAGGTACTACTGGAAAACACAGAAATGTCATGATCTGGCATTTATCTAACTAACTTCATTTCCATTTGGGGTACTCTATTATTCCTACTGTGATTCAGAAAAATGATGAGTATAATGCAATGGTATGTGTATGTCTTTGTAAAGGGCCAGAGTTTATAGCTTGAGCATTGAGTTTGGGAACAAAGTGGTGACATCATTTTAATCCATCAAACTACTTAATGTATAGGCTTAATAATTATTATTGAACTCTACTCTCTTGACATCACCAAGGAGGAACGCAAGTCAAAAAAGATAAAGTTTTCAAAAACATTACAGTCAAATGGGAAAATCAGATATTCTTGTGGAGGATAAGTTACAAACTATGAAAAAAATAGATGTGCCACCTAATTCCGTCACTGGTAGTAGCGTGAATCATGAAGTTTTTATTGTGGAAGGGAAGTTACTTTCCACAAAAGGAAAATATCTTTCTGCCAAGTATCTCTGGCAATTTTAAAGAACTGAAGAATTAATTAGCATAAAGCAAAAAGTGTAGAGTTTATGGATTACGAAAAAGTTGTGGTGAGGGAAGAGAGTAATGGGTTAAGCAAAGGTCAAGTCATGAAAATTTCTGGAAATCCTGGTAGTGTGCAAAAGTCTGTTTTAATTAATTCATCACATTCAAAATTAATGAATACATTTAGTGGAGTATATCCTTTCTGTTCCCAAGAAAAGATGTTAAATGCATAGGGAATTAACTAATTCTGGGATTCTAGAATTCTGAACAAAACCTATACTATTACAGTGGTAGTGAAAACCAAGGAAGTAATTACTCTGGGAAATTGTTCATATTAATAAACAAATGGGTAAAAACTGAAATCAGGCACACAAACAGTCCTGGTGATTATTGGGTGAGTCGTTTTTTGGAGACCTCCCTTGGAAATGAAACTTACTGCCATAATAAGAAAAGTGAATGTCACACAGCATGTTTCTTTGTTCTGATTCAGTATTATGTGTCCTGAGGAATTTATATCCTTATCCCTTAATTATACATTCCCCTCTACTCAGAGAGTCTTAGTAAATATGATCTTCAATTATTTGAAGATATTTAGAAAGCTAAGGTTCAAATCTAATTGTGAAGAAAAATTCAGGCACTCTATCTTACATTGACTGTATTTTGGGATGACATTTTAGAAATAAGATTCTCTACCTTCAAATTATACTTCTATGAGCTCATTGATTAAAATGGCTGATTAGAGACAACTTGAGGGGAAAAAGCCTTCAGATAATTTTTCTTACTGAATGCCTTTACAGGTCTTTCTATCAAGTCCTGTAAGTTGAATCCATCTTGACTTATCCCGATGAACAGAAAACAATGACTTCTCTGTATAAAATTCAAATCATTCTCAAAGATCACTTTCAGTTTCACATTAGCCTTGTTGTTGCCAAATAAGGAATCTTCCTTTCTTTAAATTTTCCTGAATCAATTTCCTGACCCTTTAATAACTTTTGCAAACCTCCTCCTGATTCCCTCATAAGAATTCAAGTATTGATTTTAAGACATTTAATAATCTCCCTGTCTAGTGTTTTAGCAGATAGCAAACTGGGCTACAATTACAGTTTGTTATGGTTAACGAATCTGAAGTAACTATACAATTATATACACAGAGAGATGATACAGACTAGAAAAAAATATAGTTAAGAATAAGGATTTTAAAAAAATTTGCTAAAGATTTTATGTCAAGATAGTTTTTACTTGTACCAGAGAATAAAGTACTAAGAAATAAGGTAACATTAAACTCAGCAAACATCATTGAAGCTTATTATTTAATACAGATTATGCTTTCAAAAGTCTTGACTTCAGGGATGTTGGGTCTTGTTGAAATGAAAGTACCAGTAGGTTAAGGGAATGAGAAGATTCTCTTTTAAGTTAAAAGATTTAACACAGAACTAAACTGCACTGTTTGGATTTTACCATCTCAACATTTAGTGGATTTCCCGCAATAATGTTTTATTAAAAATTTAACAGTTGACAGGAGTTGGGGGGAGACAATTATAAACCAACACTTATTGCATGTACAGATTTCTGTATATAAACACTCTGATGCTGAAATATAGAACATAATAAAATCATTAGAAGTTTGAGTATTAAAATATAATCACTTTATATAATATTGTTTATTAATGTTGCTAAAAATCAGATTGTAAAGCTCCTAAAAGTTGACCAGTTAATTTTCTTCAGTTGGTATAGGCAGGTCCAACATATGATTGATACACGGGAATCTTAGAAGAAGAAAAAAACTCTGTAAGTCCCATAAGGAGATGGTGGGGATTTTGGCTGGGTGGACTCATCTGCAGATAGACTTTTTGTACTGTTAGATGGCCTTCTCCACTGTGGAAAAAAATCAAAATATTCTTTTTTTTTTTTTTTTTGGTTTTTGGGCCACACCCGTTTGACGCTCAGGGGTTACTCCTGGCTATGTGCTCAGAAATTGCCCCTGGCTTGGGGGGACCATATGGGACACCGGGGGATCGAACCGCGGTCCGTTCCTTGGCTAGCGCTCGTAAGGCAGACACCTTACCTCTAGCGCCACCTTCCCGGCCCCAAAAATCAAAATATTCTTAAAATATTTATTGAGGTATTGCGATATATAGTACTATTAATGAAGGCTTTGTACATTCAACATATCAACACCAGAATATCAGTGCCCATCACCATAACAATAAAATCATAATAATGCATCTCTCAACCAAGGTCCCAAGGGGATGTTCCTTTTCAACACCCCCTACACACATGTGCATACACACATATGCACACACAGAGTTTTTTTATTAGACTCTCCACTTCTGTTGCCTACATATATTTGTTGCTCTCTTACTTACTGCTTATTACTATATTGCTCCCTTGTTTAATATATATCTTATTCAAATTATGCAAGAGACCCTCTTCTATCTTCCTTCTTATTGACTTAAACATGATATCCTCTAGGGCAGGCCCATCCATGTAGGTGCAAATCTCACAATTTTGTCTATTGTTAGACCGGCATCATATCTCATTGTATATATACATATTGTATTGTATGTATATGTGTGTGTGTGTGTGTGCGTGTGTGTATATACCACAGTTTCTTTGGGGGACACATCCAGTGCACTCAGGGGTTACTCTTGGCTCTGCACTCAGAAATCACTCCTGGCTCAGGGGGCCATATGAGATGCCAGCGATAAAACCCACATTTGTGAGAGGAGGGCTGGACGTTACAGCTGACCTCATGAATCTCACCACAAAGAGTAATGAGTTTAGTTAGAGAAATAACCACATTGTGAACTATTCTAACAATGAGAAAATATGAGGGAAGTGGAAAGCCTGTCTAGAGTACAGGTAGGGGCGGGGAGGGGAGGAAGGATATTTGGGTCATTGGTGATGGGAATGTTGCACTGATGATGGGGGGGGGTGTCATCTGATATAACTGAAACCCAACCACAATCATGTTTGTAACCAAGGTGTTTAAATAAAAAATATAAAAAAAAAAAAGAACCCACATTTTTCCTGGGTCAGCCATGTGAAAGGCAAATGCCCTACCGCCGTGCTACCCACTCATCCCCACCACAGTTTCTTGATCTATTCATCCATAGTTGGGTACTTGGGTTGTTTCTATACTGTGGCTATTGTACTAGGTGTTATGATGAACAGAAATGTTCCTTATCCTTTTGAATTATTGTTTTTACATTTTGGGAGTAGATGCCAAGAAGTGTTGTTGGTATTGCCTGGTATTGCCAGGTCATATGGGAGTTCTATTCCATAATACTAGATCAAATTTGAGAAGTTCTAAACCTGACGCCTCCATTAACACTTCCTCACTTGTTCTAGTGTGCATAGTCAGTTTGAAGAAAAATGGAAGGAGACTTAAAGACTAAAGTCTTAGGTATAAAACTTGAAGGAACTGGATGTTGACTATTTTTATATCATCATATATATGTATTTTTGGAGGAAAAGTTGAATATAGGAGATGCTCACAATGTATTATATATGAATTTTTTAAAGTGGCTTCAAAAAATGTGATTTTTAGAAAGAAAAAATAGGAGCAAAGGACAGTTCTCAAAAATGGGTTAACTCTTATTATAGGAGCCACAGCCCAGCAGTGCAGGCCTGAAGTTTGACACTAGAACCAGCAACTCAGTACTTCTACATGATAGATCCGGAACACAAGGAACACCCTAGTATTGTTCACATACTAAGTGTTAAGATCAAACACAAAGCTTTAGTCATACTAGGCATGTGCATTAGCTATCTCCCATTCCCAGATAAAATATTTTCAACTTATATTTTTATTTAATATTTTTATTTTACTATTTTAACATAAAGAAAGAACAATCATAAATTTTAAGTTAAAAGGAAATGTTTCATGGATAATAAATTCTCTAGTGTATAAATGGGAAATTAACAATTTTAATGTAGCCATTACAAACACAGACTGAAGTCATAATGGTGGAAGTACCTTCATGTCAGGCACAGGGAACAACTCAAAAGACAACAGAATGAACCAATAAAGGAAATAAGAAAAATGAAAAACAGTAGGGACAGTGCTGATCTTTGAGAACCTTGGAGGATGGAGATATACATAGACCCAAACTTGATGGTCAGAAACTTAAAAAGCAGTTTTTCATTTGTTCCTGTGAGCAGTAACTTAGTGAATTTATTCTAAGAAGAAAAAGTGATATTGTTACATACACAGACTTATCAAAGTGATCTTAGGAGTAATTATACATTCTTATATACAATGTCAGCATGTGACACAATCAAAAAGAAGTTGAAAAGAGAGTAGCATTCTAGCCAGAAGTGGCCAAGCATATGGAGGCCAGAGTAAAACATCAAATTGGTAATGCACAGGGCATTTGAAAGTATTATGAGGATGGCAGATATGGGAATAAGAAGTAGAATCTAAAAGACCAGTCACTACAACAATTTCATACCTTTTTGATGCTGGATTTTTCATACATCAGAAACCAATTCTAAGAAAGCAAGATTTCTAAGCTGAAAGGTATTTGGGAATAATCTCAGTCCTGAATTCTACCAACAATTCGAGGTTTAGTCCAGGAATCTGCACTTTAGAAATGAGCACATTAAAGATTCCAGCACAGTTAGCTTACCAACATCATTCTGAGAAATCCAGCAGTATAATTAATCAGGGCACTGCAGGCAAGACAGGTCTGAAACACACTGTTAAACTGGCCCAGAGTTTCAGCTTTCCACCTGATTAGCAAATGCTGACTCCTGTAAAAGGCAAGATTATGGCTCAGCTCTGACAATTCATTGCGGTTGCATAGAAACATCTATGCCTTTGAATTGGTTTTGAGTCTAGTTTTATTTTTAATTGTACTATTTTATTTTGGGTTTAATATTATAAACATATTATATTTCATATTATATATTTTAAATCTTTATTTGAAAACTGACAGTTTCAGGGGCACCCTATTTGGTGCTCAGGGGTCATTCCATGCAATACAATGTATTGAACCCAAGCTCTTGAATTCAAAGCTTGAATTCCAGGTTTTGAGCTATCTCTAAGACCCCTCTTTTCAAACCTTTTTTGAAAACAGGTGGAATATAAATCATAATTAAAAATTAATTGCAGATACCCATGTACATGTAATCAAGGTGATGCTGAGAATAATGTTTAGATATTATTTTAATAATTAATAATTATACTCAAATTGCCTTAGTAACATGCACAAGTGTATCCTAAAACTTAAATTTAAAAAATGTCTGTGTTTTATGACTATCAAATAATATGTGTATTTCTATGTCATTCTTATGAAGTCTTTATATATTAAAATGTTTTTGTACTCATGATATTTCATTAACTGAAAGAGGAAAGTCCAAAAATTCACATCAGGTTCTGTACAGTGAGTAGAGCAATTGTTTTATCCATGACTGACCCAGGTTCAATCATCAGCACCCCCTATAGTCCCTCAAGAACTGCCAGTAGTGATCCCTGAATTCAGAGCCAGTAGTAACTTCTAAGCATCGCTGGGTGTTTACACGAAACAAAAACAGAACAAAGAAAAAAGTTTTCATCAAATATAACTTAGATAAAAATGCAGTAATTTGTCAAAATATTGTGGTGCTTTTATTCAATGTAGCTTTTCTAAATTTGACAAACAAATGATTATCAGTATTATTTGACTATATGTGGGCTATAAGCTCTAAATATTTCTAAAATAATAAGACATTTTTTTAAAACTAGGATTTTTTTTGTACAAGTTAGTCCTTAAGATCTGTCAGAGTTTCTGATCATACATTCGTTAGACTCCACTGTAAAGAACACAACTGATTTTATGTTGCTTCATGCTTAAATAGGTATTCCAGTGGCCTAAGCATAACCCTAGGCTTATTTGTAAAAAAAAAAAAAAAATCTCTATAATGTTGCCAAGTTCTGCATATGAATATTTTTATGCACAGAAATGGAGCCTTCCAAGCAAGAAGTTTCTATTTCAGTTGAGGAACACTTACGAGGAACTTACCAATAATGTTGGCTTAGCCTGATTTATGTCATAAAATTATTTTCAAAGTGAAGAATCTAGGTGGAGGAGAGACTATTGTGACAATCTTCCAAGAAACCAAAGACACCATCTCAAAAAGCTGTATATTCCAAAGGAGGCCTCAGGGAAATATTTTGTCTCTTGAAGGAAAGAATAGAAAATACAGAAGGGCTGTGACATCTGGAAGAGGACATTAAAGATTCAAATGTAGATTCCCTAGGAGAGGAAAACATGAATTGCTTTTTATACATCTGACTATGTTGGCTGTCTTTAAGATGTTAGCATGTGTATAAAGTTGTCTTTATATCTTAAAAAAATGAAAGATACTTCTTGCTGTCCAGAACATTGGAATGTATAGTAGCTGGGGTTAGAGTTATGTAATCTATACTTGAGTTGCAAAATAAATTTTCCTATATCATGTCAAAGTGAAGTAATTTTGGATTTTCTTGTGAATTTATTATGGGAGGTGGGTCAAGATTAGACCCTTTGGAAAGTTCTGTCTGTATGATTTTTGTGGCTGGATTACTGTGATGTTGGTTTGATAGAAAAGAAATCATCATAAGGAGACACATGCATTGTTTTTTTCTCTCAAAATATGAGCAAAGACATAAAATTCATGGATCAATGCCATTGCTATGACTGGCTAGGCCAACATCTTGACCATTGTGATGCTTATTATGATGAAAGTTTATAAAAGTTAATTTATAATTTTATTTATATCACCAACTTGGGAAATTTCCCCACTTCTTGGATAACTTTCCTACCCTTTCTCCAGCTGTTCCCTCAGTTTGGGATTTAATTATAATTTTGATATACTCTTCAATACATTCTGAATTTTTGTAAGCTTCTTTTATTATACTTTACTGGCCCTTGATTACCCTTAAGGAATCACTCCCTTTCCTTTGGAAGACTTTCAGAGTTCCATAAAATGCAGATTTGTAGATTTTTTTTTAGCTTACTGTAGAAAAGAATAAATAAGATTTGTGAGGAAATTTTTTTATCCATACCCAAATAATGCTTTTGAGAAAATACATGCCACCTTTAAAAAGAAGGCTGAGAGCCAGTGACCATTGCTAAATTTATTAGAGCCTCTGTCTATTCTACTCGTTTCTCCCCATTTCTTATAAAGTTGGTGCTCAATCAATGTCAACAATCATGCTAGCTACAATTCTGTTATCTTACACTCTAAAGAAAACTGCTTCTCTCTTTTGGCCTGAATTAGTAACTATACTAAAATAATACCTTTTACATCTATCACTTCTGAAAAGAAGCAGTATAAGCAGTTGGAACTCATAAAAAAGAATTCATCATTCAGTGTTAGTGAGAATGTCATCTAGTTCAACCTTTAAGGAAAGTACTCTGGGAGAATTTTAAAAAATAAAAAATATAAATAAACTCCCATATAATCTAGCAGTAACAAATCTATGCACAAAACAAAAACATCAAATCAAAACATTAATATCAACACTGATATTCATCACAGGGCTTATTGCAATAGCCAAGCTATTGAAGCAACCTAAATACCCCAGTATAAATAAAATGAATCAAGAAATTTAGTATATATGTACAATGGATTATTATGTATTTTAAGAAAAGACAAAATTATGTGATTTTGTAGCTATATGGAAAAAGTTAAGTTAGTAAGAAGGACAGGGACAAGTACAGCATGATCTCTCTTTTAAATGTGTCTAAAAGATAAACAGTAAGGGAACAACACATGACCAAAGGCAATAGAAGTGGATAGTTGGTCTACAGAACAATGTTGGGGTGCAGTGGTGAGCAATGAATAGAAAGGGGCCTTTAGGGCTTTGGGGGAGGGAAGGGAACACTGGTGGAAGGTGTGTGGAATGGTGCATTTTTAAAGATTTAAAAATAACAAATGAACAAGCTCATAAAGCCTGGTGCTAGGTCTTCTCCCCATGCAACACCAGTGTGAGCTTGGTGGGAATTCAGGGTGCACTATGTCTTAAAAATTTAAACAACAACAACAACAATTGTTCGGGAGCCCAAACCTAAAGGCCAAATTCTGAAACAAAAGAGACTGTTAGGAGAAGCTTGGCTTGGCAGAAATCACTGAAAAGAGTCGAAACTTGGAGCACAGAGCAAGTGTGGCAAGTTTAAATAAGTATTTGAAAGGCCAAGAAAATTTTAAAACACTAAAAAAATATATAGTGCAGCCAGATAAGTAGGGAGGTCCTATCTATCTGCACTTTTGAGAAATAATAAAATGTAAAATATTGCCTAGGCATGATGTAGCCTAAACATATTAAGACCCTTTCTTTCACATGCAAATTCTGATCTTTTTGGTGAGGAGAAAGTGAGGTAAAGCCAGATGCAGATATTCAGGAGAGTGAATCGTTCAGTTAAGGAGAAGAGCAATCTATGAGTTTATGAAAAGAACACAGATAGTGCAAGGGATGATATTATAAGATCATAATCTATGACAAGGCCCAAATTAACTTTTATGTAGGCAGAGAACTCCAGGAAAAAGTCACTTGGAAAGAAGGATTGTATTTAAGCTCTACCCAAAAGCCACGCATGGTTTGCTTTTGTGACCCTGTGTTTTTCTATGGATATTTATCTTTTAGCATTTTCTTTTCTTTTGGCTTTTTCCACTCTAGAGAAAACTGCATTCTCTCCTGAAAACATATTTCCTCTCGTCTCCTCCCCTCACATCTTTCTAAGTATTGTTCAGTAAAAATTATCTTGCTGGGACTAAAGCAATAGCACAGTGAGTGGATAGGGCATTTTCCTTGCAGGGGCTAACATGGGTACTATCTTCAGCATCCCATTATGGCACTCTGAGCACTGTCAAGAGCAACTGCTGAGTGTAGAGCTAGGACTAACACCTGAGCAGTAGCAAGTGTTAATTTTCACCACCACCCCCCCCCCCCCCAATTACCTTGCTTCACTATATATCAGCATTTAACCTCCTCCTGAAATTCTTTTCTGCAAGGGAAAGCCAAATCTGTGCAGAACAAAGGAATCTGGAGCAGCTTGAAGGCTGCCTCTTGGGGCTGGTGGAATGTGAATATCTGATCCCTGAAGGTACTTGTGCCTTACCAGTCCTGACCCAAGCCAGATATTTCTACAGGTGACTGGAGTGCTCAAACAGAGATAGAGGTGCTCTTATATCAAGGTTATCTCCCTTGTTTCCGGTTCACCAAACCACAAAAAGTCACACACTACACTGAATACATTTTAACTTTGCTTATCAATGAAAGCATGCTTAAAATACCTCATCAAAAAGTTTTGATAAAGAAAAAAAAATGGTAATGTTTGTAGATGGGTATAGGAAAAGTGACTTAAAAAAACAACAAAAACTTCCTCAAGGTATTCATGGAAGTAATTGTTCTGCTACAACAATTTGTTTTTAAACCTCTGATGTTAAGGAGTCTGTAAAATCTCTTTACTGATCATTTCCTGGGTTGAAAGAAAATCAGGCTTTATTTCATTGCAGTGGGTGACTGAACCACTGTAAACATCTCTGGTCTTTTTGATGTTTGCTGTCTCCACAAGTTCTTAGAGATACAGTAACAAAGAATGTGAGGAGGATTTTCAAAGAGCATTAGAGAAGGCAAGTTGTATTAATCTTGCTGGCTTAAATCATTTGACAGAGCCTGTGGTTCCTTCTGCTGTCCCAGTGCATCTGATCACAACTCCTGCATAATGATCCTGGTCTGTCTCTGCAAAGGATGTACTTAAATCAGAAGTAAAAAGGGAAAAAAACAATAAAATATATTGATTTAATCATAGGATAGTACATTTTATTAGCATGGTTTTTAATTTACACACCACAACAATACTTTTTATAGCATTTGTGATTCTAAAAACACTGGTAGAAATTTGCAAAATCAGAAATTGTGCATAATTCTCAGTTTTTTTATTTCTCCCTTACATTTCCTTAATTGTTGTTGATATCATTACAATAACTCCAGGTCTCTCTCTCTCTCTCTCTCTCTCTCTCTCTCTCACACACACACACACACACACACACACACACTAACGCACGCACGCACACACACAGATTCAAAACAGGTCACATATTTTAGTTGTAGTACTCCAGCAGATTCTTTTTGTAACTCTTACCATATGCTTGCCAAGGGTCACACTTGATGCCCTGGTACCTGCAAATCTTTTTAGTTCGGGTGCTCACCACACACAAAAAAGAGGGCTTTATTCTTTTCTTTTTAGCTTTTATGCTCTGATTTTTTTAACTGCAGAGTGGTTGGCAATTGCTTATAGCATATTCAGCAAAGCTGTCTAGATAGCACTGGATACTTGTAGGAGTACTGGGGATTAAACTTGAGATATTCCTCTTATGAGGAAACAGTCTTAAGACATAGCAATTTCTTTCTGCCCTCTACAATAATTTTGTTGTTGTTATTGGGCCACACCTACTGATGCTCAGGAATTACTCCTGGCTCTGTACATAAGAATTTCTTGTGGTGGGGCTTGGGAGATCATATTGGATGCCAAGGATAAAACCTTTGTCAGCTGAGTGCACAGTACAATTCTATTCTTTTATGGTTCTAGTTCCTTACAGAATTTTTAAGTTTAAATAAAATTGCCACTTTATTTTATTTATTTATTTATTTATTTATTTGGTTTTTGGGCCACACCCAGTGACACTCAGAGGTTACTCCTGGCTATGCGCTCAGAAATCACTCCTGGCTTGGGGGACCGTTTGGGACGCCGGGGGATTGAACCAAGGTCTGTCCTAGGTTAGCGCTTTCAAGACAGGTAATGTACCACTAGAACCACCTCTCTGGCCCTGCCACTTTATTTTTTAAAAGTTCTTTTTAAATTTTAGTACTTTGGTTTACAAAACTCACTGAGTTTCATACATGAAACCTTCCAGCATGACATCCTTCACTTGAGTGTTGGCTTCCCTCCACCATGGTCCCAGTGTCCCTTCCCCTATCCCATGGTAAACTTCCTACTGAGAGTTAGGTACTTCAGGTAAACTGAAGATCAGTCCTCAGTTGCCTTTGAACATTTGTTATTTCCCTAGCTCTTTTCTTTGTATCTCACATGAAAGATATCATTCTTTCTCATTCTTTTTGACTAACTTACTTAGCATGATACTTTCTAATTCATTCATATAGAAGCAAATTGCATGATTTCATCTTTTCTTAAAGGCACATAGTACCATTGTGTATGTGTACTGTAATTTTTTTATCCAGTCATCTGTCCTTGAGTACTTGGATTGTTTTCAAACTTTGGCTATTATGAATAGTGTTGAAATGAACATAGAAGCTCAATTATCTTTTCTAAATAGAGGTTTTGAGCCCTTGCAGTAGATGCTAAGAAGTGTAATCGCTGAGCCATATGAAAACTCAATCCTTAGTTTTTGGAGAAGTCTCCATATTGTTTTTCCAGAAAGGCTAAACCTGTCAACATTCCACCAGCAATGAATAAAGGTTCTTTTTGCCCCTGCATCTACACTAACACTAGTTTTTTTGTTTTTTGTGATGTGTGCCAGTCTTTCTGATGTGAGGTGATGTATTGTTGTTTTAATTTATATTTCCTTGATGATGAATGATGCAAAGCATTTTAATATACATTTGCCATCTGTTTGTCTTTTTGGAAGAAATTTCTTTATTTTTATTATGTTTTATTTTATTTTGTTGGTTTTGGGGTTACACCCAGCAGTTCTCAGGGTTTACTCCTTGGTTCTGAGCTCAGATATTATTCCTGGCCAGGCACAAGGGACCATATGCAATGCCAGCATTTGAACCACCATCCATCCTGGATTGGCTGGGTGCAAAGCAAATGCCCTACCACTGTGCTATCTCTCTCTGGCCCTGAAGAAATTTCTGTTCATTTATTTCCCCTATCTTTTGATGGCATTGGCTGTTTCTTTTTAAAATTAATTTCATCAGTGCTTAATTTATCTTGGATATCAACCCTTTCCCAGATGAGGGCAAGAAAATATTCTCTCCAATCTGGAGTGTTTTCTTTTTTTTAATTCTGGTCATTGTTTCCTTTGTGATGTAAAAATTCCTTAGTTTGATATAATATCATTTACTTATCTTTGCTTTCATTTGCTTGGCCAATGGTATTGAACCATTGTCAGTAACTATGACTTTGACATCATGAATAACTGTGGCCTCTACTCTTGTTTTTCTCAGTCATTATAGATTCAAGTCTAATAACGACATCTTTAATCCATTTTTATTGAACTTTTGAGCATGATGGTAGAAGTGATTGTGAGTTTATTTGTTGTATATGTACACTTGTCATTTTCTTCCCTTTAAATTATTTGTTTAACTTCAAAAAAAAACAAATGTGGGAAATGTTAAACATGTCTAATTTTTATTTTAGTTTTTCATTTTTTGTATAATATAAAACTAAACAATGAAGATGACCATTTAAAAAGTTAGAGTCATAGTATTGTAGCTAGGACATCTTTGCTTTGTATGCAGCTGACCAGGGTTAGACATCTGACTTCCTATATAGTATGCTGAGCACTACCAAGAGTGATTCTTGAGTGCAGAACTGAGAGTAATTGACTATTAGTGACTATTGCTAGGATTCGTCCAAAAATAAAAAAATCATTTAGTATCTTAAAATCCTAAAATATAACATATTCACTGTGATATGAAAATACTATAAATCTCTATCAGTTTTTCAAATTTCCCAACTAGTGTCTAATGTCCAATGTTTTTGTTTATTGAGATCATGTAATGGTGAATAATCCCTATATATGTCTGTACATATTAAAATAAAACGTGGATGTTCCATGAAAAATCATGGGTACAACAGCCATACAGTTGAAAACAGCAATGTTGGGAGGAGAGTGAAGGCCAAATCCCCATCCTGCCAAAGCCATGTCATTTGCATTCACCACCCACAACTATCAATTTTTCAATGGCCCTGCTTTACCACTTAACCACTGATCTCCAGTGGTATGCCAAAATTCCAGGTATGCTGGTATTTGGACTGATATCCCAGGATATCCCAGGACTGGAGTGAGTGTAGGCCCCTTCCCCCCACCCCACTTTCTCATACTTCAGAAGCCCTGGCAGCTCAAACCACATCACACAAAAGCTGCAATATGAGTCACAAAGTTTGGAATACCTGGACCATATAACCACATATACAACCTCACGACATGTCCAAAAATTTTAAATACTGTAATCCTAGTAGGAATATAGACATTTAAAAAACATGAATTCTTTTTTAATTAATATATTTATTTAAACATCTTGATTACAGATATGATTGTTATTAGGTTTCAGTTATATAAAGAACACCCTTCACCAGTGCAACATTCCCACCACCAATGTCCCAATTCTCCCTCCATCCCACCCCACCCCCACCTGTACTCTATAGACAGGCTTTCCACTTCCCTCATTTATTCACATGTTATGGTAGTTCTCAGTGTAGTTATTTCTATAACTGCACTCACCACTCTTGGTGGTGAGCTTCATGAAGTGAGCTGGAAGTTCCAGCCCTCCTCTCATTGTCTCTGAGGATTGTTGTAAAAATTGCTTTTATTTTTCTTAAAACCCATAGATGAGTGAGACTATTCTGTGTGTGTGTCTCTCTCTCCCTCTGACTTATTTTACTCAGCATGATAGATTCCATGTACACCCATGTATAGGAAAATTTTATGACTTCATCTCTCCTGATGGCTGCATAATATTCCATTGTGTATATGTACCACAGTTTCTTTAGCCATTCGTCTGTTGAAGGGCATCTTGGTTGTTTTTAGAGCCTGGCTATTGTGAATAGTGCTGCAATAAATGTAGGTGTGAGGAAGGGGTTTTTGTGTTGTATTCTTGTTTTCTTAGGGTATATCCCTAGGAGTGGAATAGCTGGGTCGAATGGGAGCTCAATTTCCAGTTTTTGGAGGAATTTCCATATCGCTTTCCATAGCGGTTGGACTAGACAGCATTCCCACCAGCAGTGGATAAGAGTTCCTTTCTCTCCACATCCCCGCCAGCACTGATTGTTCTCATTCTTTGTGATGTGTGCCAATCTCTGTGGTGTGAGATGGAATCTCTTCATTGTTTTGATTTGCATCTCCCTGATTAGTGATGAGGAGCATTTTTTCATATGCTTTTTGGCCATTTGTATTTCTCTTTTTATCAAAGTGTCCATTTCTTCTCCCCATTTTTTGATGGGATTAGATGTTCCTTTTTTCTTGTAAAGTTCTGTCAGTGCCCTGTATATTTTGGATATTAGTCCCTTATCTGATGAGAAAAAACATGAATTCTAAGCCACCTAATGTTCAGAAGCAAATAAATAACATAATCAACTAGCAATATATCAATTAGCAAAAATTCTGACAATAACTTAATGACTTCATTGTGAGATAAATTTTTCTTTTTGCTGTACTTTCAAAATAATTTTATTACCACTTACCTGTAAACAAGCAATATAAATATATTATTTGTGCCTGCCAACAGGGTAGACTTGGAAATGGGTGGGAACCTGGAGACATTGGTGAGAAAATTTTACATTGGTGGTAGATTGAACTCAGAACAAAAAAATTATTAGCAACTATGTAATACGTGTTTTCTGAGTAAAATAATTGAAAAAATATTTAGATCTAAATAATGCACTTCTCCACTTGATGGGTGCTTTCAGTGATCCTAGACTTTTCTTATGTTTTACAAAATATAGCTTTGGCACATTTTATATTGTGACACTCCCTGTAAGTGTTGAATGAATGTATGCAGAAGACAATTAGGAATATAAATGCTGATCTGCCTGAGTTGCCATTTAAATTTCACTTCCAACTGAATAATTCTAAAGGCATACCTGTCTGATGTTCCTGCATTAAAGAATTGACTAGTCTGTGTGCTGGGTATCATGTTCAAGTTTACCTTTTTGTCAATGGTTTCTGAACCATAACTTGTGCTCCAGTGAATCAGCTTTCCCTTTAAACTCCTTAAATGAGTACATAGTTTCTGATGTAACACCTATAAACTAATTAAGCTTAGTGTAGAAGTATATGCAAAGTTTAATTTAATTTTTTTAACTCCTGTGTTTTATTTATCTCCATGTTAGAAAATTTTGGTAATTATTTTCCTTTACTTTTAAAATTCATTAACTTTTGGCTGGAGCAATAGTATGGAGGGCTCTTGCCTTGCCTTGTACAAGAATCGACTCAGGGATTGGAGCAATGGTGCAGCGGTAGGGTGTTTGCATTGCATGTGGCTGACCTAGGAATGGTCCATGGTTTTATCCCCCAGAGTCCCATATGTCCCCCAAGCCAGGGGCGATTTCTGAGTGCAGAGCCAGGAGTAACCCCTGAGCATCACCAGGTGTGACCCAAAAACAACAACATCAACAAAAAAGAATCGGCTCAGTTTTGATTACCAGCCGCCTATATATAGTGCCCTGAGAACCACCAGGAGTGATTCTTGAGTACAGAAACAGGAGTAACTCCTAAGCTTTGCTAGGTGTAACCAAAAATCAAAATGAAATAAAATAAAATACATTCACCCATTGCTTTATCATATATTGGGGCATGCCTTCTGTTGTAGGCACTATGCTAGCTGCTGGGAAAACATAAGTCTTTAATATATAGTTCACTCAAAATTTGTAGTACCTGTAATTCAAATCTATAAAGGTATGCTTATGTGTTATGCATAGTTTCATGATTTTTTACTTGAATTTCTTTGTTCATGAGAAAGCAAATAACATTTCCCAAATTGGGTTTTATTGGAAAAATTTTGCTTATTTCTTAATTCCAGAAAATAAACTCACCACACTCTCCTTTTTAGATAGTCATAGTACATACCACTATATTATATAAAATATTCAGGGATTATACTGTAAAGTTTATTTTATTTGATCTCCATTTTCCCCAAACTTTCTTGGATAAAAAAATAATGTAGAACCAAACAGATATGTGATCACTAATAGTAAGCCAGACAAAGAGGGGTCCACCTACTCTAGCAGCCCGGGAGTGATGGTGGGGTATATGGGTTGTAGAAAGGGAACTGGAATGGGGGGAGGACATAGTTGGTGATGATATTCCCCTGACTCAATGTTAATATGTACCTAAAATACTACTGTGAAAGTTATGTAAGCCATTATGGAAAAAAATGTGTTTTTAAACAGAAACTTTCTTTGACTTGCATGTATTATTATTATATCAATTATATTATATGTTATGTTATGTTATGTCACTATATTATGTTATGTTAGTTTACCTCATTATGTTAATCAATTTTGTCTCTTGAATAAATTCTTACAATAAAAAAGAAAAAATAATAATGTATATGGCATATTGTTAATGTCCTCTAAGGAGATAATATTAAACAGCCACTATTTAGTAATTGGTCTTAACATTTCAAAACATTTCTTCGTGTGCCCATTTGTAGTAATTTTTTTGTTTTGGGCCACACCTGGAGACTCTCTGGAGTTACTTCTGACTAAGTGATCAGACATCACTCCTGGCTTAGGGGACCATATGTGACGCCTGGGATCGAACTGCGGTCTGTCCTAGGCTAGCACGTGCAATGCAAACACCCTACCACTTGCACCACCGCTCTGGCCTCAATAATTTTGAAAAATTGAAGTAATCCCCAGTACGTAGAAGATATATGAGTCAGGAATCCTCAGAATCAATGAAAAGATACATGACTCAGGGGTGAGGATATTTTTAGTAAAACAGATGTCCCACATGCATGAGGTTTTGATGTGCTTGCTCCTCTTTCAACCCTTCAACCCATTTTATTCCTTAACACACACAGGCTAAAATTGAAAATTAACCCAATTCAGATGAGTTTAGGCAAAAAAGAGGAGTGGATTCATGAATATGGATGGGAGTCAAATGGATTGTCAGGAACCTGCACTTTTTATTTTGCCTCTCTACTCTGTATTTTTTTGTGCAGGGATGTGAATTTTCTATGGGTGGGGAGAGCTGGTTTGTGACATTTCCATACTTAACCATATCATTCTAGCTTAGTAGCCTCACTGAGAGGTAAGAGCTTTTCTTTTTCAGTGTCTACATATACAACCCAGTGAAAGGTTCTGACTAGCTCAGCTAAAAACATGTCTCACAGAGAGCTAATCACTATGGACATTTTATTAACCCTATCCAATCACATATAAGGTCCTAATACGAGGAAGGAGGTACGGTGCTCTGATTAAAGTAAAAGAAAAAAAAAAAACAAAACTACATAAAGTGAGAAGTTGGTTGATAGTGTTAGGCTGAAACAACAAATGGCAACCATAATGAGATATGGTAACCCAACTCTAGATGTGACCATAACAGGCAATTGGCCCATGGACCCAATTATTTCTTGAAAGCAGAGATTGAAATATCAATTCTTCTAATATAAATTTTTATTATTTTTGGAAGATATTTCTAAGCTTTTAAAAAGGCTTAGAGTTAATCATGTCAAATGTTGCAATCTCAGTCTGTACTTTAAGAATATAAAAGTTTCTTGGTTTTAATGAATAAAACTTGGTTTGTCTCTGGGAATCAGGAAAAGGTTAGCCTCCTCCCCTACTTTAAAGGGTAGCAGTAGACGTGGTATCACTTGAAAAGCAGGGTTTCAATTAGTGAAACCTTTGAAAGAAAAGGCTAAGAGTATAGCAAGGTTGAATTATATGTTTCCATGGAGAAAACATTTTATCACTAACTTTGTTTAGACTTTCTGGTATGTGAGAATTGGTGTGTATGGGGAGATGATTTATCATGATGATGATGATGGTGATAATTTCAATTTTCAATATTCCCATTTTTATATTTGAGTTTGTGTTTTCAAGCCACAGGTTATGGTACTCTGGGAATCCTGGCTTCATACTAGGGGAAAGAGTGCTTTTGGGGGTGATGAGGATTGAATCTGGAGTTCCTTTGTATAAGACATCTTCTTTAACCCCTTGATTTAGTTCATCAGCCCCAGAAGAAAGCTTTTATTTTCTGTAACCTATTTGAAATGTTACTACTAATATAAACTATTATTGAAAAAAGGTAGTTATATGAGGATATAAAAGGTTTCTAGAAAGTTAGCAGAAATGGTTAGGAGGCTATAAGCAAATCATAGCAGAAGTGTCTTTTTCATTAAATAGGAAAGGAAGACTAACAATGATATTTACCATACTTTTCCAGTAACCCAGTCCCCATGTATTGTCCTGTGCTTAACACTGAACCATCACATTTAATACCCAGAGATTGTTTGTTGTTTGTTTTTTGTTTTTACTTAAATTGAAATCTTTGAACTTCTTACCCAAGTGATTACAGATGTCTATGTTGAAAATGATGACAATCTCTTGGAAATATACTTCATTTTCACTTACAAGTTTCACTTTAGTATGATAAAAATATTACCCATGGAATATATTCCATTCCTTGGAAATGGCAAGATCTATTCTCACAGGAAGTGGCTCTGTCTCCTTTTTAAGGCTGAAATGCTTTTGAGATACTTCTTTAATCTTGGATTTTGCTGTGCAGATCTTGTAAATATCACCCATAACTGAAATTTCCAACATCAGGATCCATCAATGCTTTATCTGCTGTAGAAAAGAAAAAGGATCAATGACAGTTATTTTGCTCTCACTAACACTGTGCAATGCCTAAAAGATCCACTGTGTTGTATAAATTCATCATGTATGTATTTTGTTCTCAGGAGGGTTAGTGAGAGTTATAAAATTCTGCTTTGGGTTATCAAAAGAACAAAAGCAGAAATTCTAATTTTGGTAAATTCCAAAGTTTACCATTATAATAGATGCGAACAGAAATCAGCACTGCCTGATCTGAACCTAGATAATAATAGTCAGGTATAATGTCTCTAATTTGAATATTTGTCTTTGCTATAGTTCTCAAAGTGTGATCCTCTGGCCAATATGTTCAGCATAACCTGGCAATATGTTTGAGACAAATTTTTAGATTCTGCTTCCTTGCTACTACTTTAAACAATGTTGAAGGAATATTATTTGTGTTTTAAAGTTTTATTTTTGTCAACTACTTTGTCAAGAATTATTGATTCTCAACATAAGATATACATGAGAATCAACTAGGGAAGCTTAAGCACCAGTGTCTAGGTCCACCATAATATTTTGCTATAGTCCCCTGTGAAATTTTGGCAGCAGAAGTCTATATAATTCTCTATTACAGCAATATAAGGGCCTCTAATATAGAATGTTGTGATAAATTTTAAAAAGACTCACTAAGAGCAATGTTATTCTCTAGAGTTAACATGGGCACATTTATGAGTGACAAACCACAGATAATACAAGTCTTATGAGAGTGGGAATTGTAAAAATTCATCATTTTTTCTCTATTCTACCCTGCAAATCAAGGACAAGTTTTGACATATCAGTCAGATCCTTGTATTTTGACTAACTTAGAGAACTAAGTCCAATAGGAAGTTGCCTTTGTACTGCCAAAAGAACCCCCAAACACTCTGAGTTAGAAGAATGGTCTCTGTGTGGCTCTGGCACGAATTGATCTGCTGATCTGCAGAGTCTCTGAATCCTCTTTGTTCTTGCTCCATGCCTATCTGTACCAGGATGCCACTGTCTTGTAGCATTTACTTTATATTTGCAGAAATTGTGTCTACAGGTCCCCTTCCTCAGAATCCCTGTCAAGTAGATGCTCTTGTCCCGCATCATTAGAATTGTTTTGTTGTTTTCCTTTCTTCTGTGCTGGTGTCTCTCTATCCACCCCACTTTTATTGTTGGTAGAATTTGCTGTTGTTGCAATAAAGGGAATAGTACACATGCCTTGTGGCACTGGCACCCTTGACCATGGTACTCTGAAGGGACCACTCTCTTTATTGCAGTTCCTGCTGGGGGCTATATCTCTTGGTTGTGACATGCATCCGGGGTGCATACATTAGTTGCAGGGACCCCAGATGGCTGAAGGGGCCATTGATCCCAAAATGCTGTGGTAGGGATCCCAAGAAGCAGAAACACCAGACTTTTCTCTATCTGCACACCCCACTCCAATGCAGGCGGTATTTGGATGAAAGTTACAGCTTCAGCTTCGCAAATTAAGAGCTTTTGCCACAAAGCTGCCCCCTGCATCTTCTGTGAGATGCTACCACTAGTTTGCCTGTATCTTCGCATTCTTTTCTGCCAAGTACTTGATCCTTTCTGAAAGTTTTATCTTTTGGTGGAAAGAGCAGTCAGAGTGGATTTATCCAATAAAGAGTGTTTTGTTTTGAATTTGTGTCGTCAGATAGTGTTGAGCCACTCCCACTCCCACCAGACCCGGTATTCTCAAGGAACCTTATGTAGTGCTGGGGGTCAAACCAGGGTTGAAACCAATTTAGTCCAAGCCAGGCAACTGCCTTTACTCTTGGATTATTTTTGACTCCCCCACCACCAAAATGAGTTTTCAAAACTGATTGTTGACGATGATGCTCATGAAATACCTCTGCCTGTAGCGCCTTCAGCATGAGCCTATTGTAAGATTTCTGTTCAATATTGGGCTAACTACATGACTTCAATCCTAAATATCAAATTAGTTTATAATCTTTCTTGAGTTCAGCAGAGTAAAGTATTTGTTTTTGAAATGTTTTGGGGTAAATGTGACTGGAAAAATGGTAATAAATACTGGCTTAATTTTATCTTAAGTATGACTTGTCTTAGGATTTTAATACTTAAAGTTCGTTTGATTTTTACAATATGCAAACTACTCCTATCAGCTTTTCTTCAGATGTCCCTCTTCTGTGGCTTTTTTGAAGTTTCTTGTAGCTCCTGAAAGGAGGGACAAGATTTTGCATTTAATAGTTACCTAATTCATGCTGAATTCTCCCTTGAAGTGCAAAGGGAAGCTGTTACTGGGGAAGTATCTCGAAATCATTTAGATTTGTATACTTATTCTAGAGGGCAATTCATACATAGAAGTCTCCTAAATGATACATAAAATCTCCATTTCTACATGAAAGCTTCCTGTCCCTTCAAATATACTCAAGCCTGGAGGCTTAAGAAAATCCTCAGATTATTGTTAATGCTGTGCCTGATTCTGCAACAGCTGTTGCTTTTGAACAATGATGCTTCTCCCCCCCCCCAAAAAGAAGCCCCAAAATGCCTCTCTTACAACACTTTCAACCTTTGTAGTTTTAGTGGTTTAAAGCAGACCAAGAGATAAACATTGGATTTGTTTGGGAATTCAGTGCACACAACCTGAAGACCATTGAATCCAGCCATTTCCTGACTTTGACTTTCATAGCAATAGTTTAATTTGGAGAAAATCTGCTCCCTCAAATGGCTAAAGGTATTTATGTAGAAAATTTTCCAAATGATTGGCTTTACTGTGTGTTTCTATTTTCTTTCTCCATGAATATGTGAGTATTTGGCTTCCTCCCAAGAGGTTTTCTGCATCACTTCTCTTTAGGCAAAGAAGTTTTTCTATTCAGAATAAGAAAAAAAAGGGGCATCAAGGGGGTTCCCATTTTAAAGTGAATTGTCTGCATTTAACCATACCATCTATTAAAAGAGAAATTGAGTGTATCTTCTGTTTTATTAAATTTCCTCTTGGCAAGTCTTCAAGGTCATCAGAGTAATCTAGAAAATCATGTTAATATTGGTTAATGCAACCAATACTTGTTCTACGGTTCCTCCAATGCTCCCCAATTCCTCTCAAGTCCCCCATTGACATCAGTCTTATTGGAGGTGTGGTTTCCATAATTCTTGTTAACCTGATTCCTCACCCTCCTCCCTTTCTTGGTAAAATTACCAGGGACTTCCTGTTTTGATTGTGGATTCTATTGGGTCTTAATGTAGTATTTGATATTGTGATACTGAATTAGCCTTTCCAGATATTTCTTGACCCCATCAAAGCAGTATGAAAGAGTAATAGAGGAGAATATTTGGAATAAAAGATGTTATTGATTGGTGGAGGAATGGGGAGGAAAAACCTTCATCACTTGTGTGCAGGACACATATAGGGTTTTTGACATCTAGGGAGGAGAGTCTTTTGAGATTAGCAATTTTCTTTTAATGGGTCAGATTTATATATATTTATATATATATATATTTGGTTTTTGGGTCACACATGGCAGTTCTCATGGGTTACTCC
Source organism: Suncus etruscus (assembly GCF_024139225.1). Classification (NCBI taxonomy): domain Eukaryota; kingdom Metazoa; phylum Chordata; class Mammalia; order Eulipotyphla; family Soricidae; genus Suncus; species Suncus etruscus. The sequence continues at coordinate 74,630,208 of NC_064852.1, read as the reverse complement.
TGACTCTATGCTCAGAAATCGCTCCTGGCAGGCTCAGGGGACCTTATGGTTTGTTGGGATTCTAACCACCGACCTTCTGCATTCAAAGCAAACACCTGACCTCCATGCTATCTTTCCAACCCCATCTACTTTTAGATTTTTAAAAGTGACCTATTTGCCCCTTTTCTTCTTTAGATGAATCCATCTCAGCACTAGGAAGTTTTCTAGGGTTAATCTCTGTCCTATTTTTGCCTCCAGGTTGACTCTCCACTGGTTTGGGCCAACTTGTTATTTATAACTTGGGAGATCTCTCATTCTTGAAAGAAAAAAATATGACCCATTTCCTCTTCTGTTGCTTTGTTGCTTTCTTACATGTCATTTCTTTGGAAGTCAATTTTTTAAATTTCTTTATTTAAGCACTATGGTTACAAACATGTTCAAACATAAAATACACATACCCCTTCACCAGTGCAACTTTCCCATCACCATCCATGTCCATGTCCATCATTTTCCTCTTTTCCAATACCCTGCCTATCTTTGGGACAGGCATTCTATTTCTCTATCATTATCATGGTAGTTGTAGTGTAGTTATTTATCTAACTGCACTTACCACTCTTGTGGTAAACTTCATAACATGGGCTGGTCTTTGTGGCTCTCATCTCTATAGTCTCTGAGTATTATTACTATACTGTCTTTTATTTTTCTTAAATACCATAGATGATATTCTGTATTTAATCTCTTTTCCTCTGACTTATTTCTCTCAACATAATAGTCTCCATATCCATCCATTCATAGTCAAATTTTGTGACTTTATTTTTCTAACAGCTGCATCATATTCTTTTGTGTAGATGTACCAGTTTCTTTAGTCACTCATCTGTTGGGCATTTGGGTTGTTTCCAGATTTTGGTTATTATCAATAGCACTTCTATGAACATAGGAATGCAGAGGACATTATTGTATTGTGTTTTTCTGGTGGTATTGTTGGATCATATGGAAGCTGAATGTGAATGAATGAGGGAAGTGGAAAGCCTGTCTAGAGTACAGGTGGGGTGTGGAGGAGGAAGATTTGGAACATTGGTGGTGGGAATGTTGCACTGGTGAAGGGGGGTGTTCTTTACATGACTGAAACCCAACTACAATCTTTTGTAATCAAGGTGTTTAAATAAAAATATTAATATTAAAAATTATTGACACCAATGTGAATTACAACTCTTTTACAGTTGTTTTTAAGGTACGTAGTAACAGTGAATTAGGGCCATTTCCACCACCAATGTTGAACTCCTTCTACCATAGTTCCCAGCTTGCAACCCATACCTCCACTCATAGCCCCCTGGACTGCTAGTATAACAGTCCTTTTGTGTATAGTTAATTATATTTTGGATCTCTTGATTCTATTGTCATTGGCTTTGGTTTGGGTATTTAGGTCTGACCGTTTTTTATTTCCACTCAATGCTCCTGAGACCGGTTGGCCCTGAGTCCCATCCACTATTTTGTTTTCTCTCAATTTGTATGAAGACATAGAAATATGAAGCAGGACAAGATGATTCATGTTCTATGGTTTTGTAAAAAAAAAAAAAAAAACAAAAACGTGGGTGGGAACCCCTGTCTAAAATCTATAAATATAAATAAAATAAATAGAACCAAAAAAAAAGAATATTAAAAATGGGGTTATATATGGCAATTTTGTTTGTGTTTGCATAAGTGCAGTAAATATTGGGGAAATTAGAAAAGGAATTCCCTTGGCCTAAGAGATACGGGTATCTCTACCCTTGAAATATACTGTCATGAGACCAACTACAGACTCCAGGCATGTAGTTGTCAAACCCTAAGGTCTTTCTTTATGGTGAGGAAACATTCAACTCAGTCGGAGTTGTCAGCATCATCCTTTGTATTTAGGGATCCTGTTTTTATCACAGATCCTAGGATGAAGGATCTTCTGTTTTCATCTCACCATTAGGTGATGAGGTAGAGCGACTTGGTCTTAGATCAAGATTGTTGCTGATTCCTCATCGTCAGGTGTTGGTACTGGTCCTGCCATAATCAATATTCATACTCTACCCTAGAGTGTGATCTAGTGATTGGACTATTGGATTTTTTTCTACTTGGTATTCCTCTCCCACCCTAGGATGTGGCCTGGTTCTTGACAATAAATGCAGGGGCCTGAGGAAGGCAGGTGCTCATTCTATGTCTTCTGCCACAAAGCTGCATTGCTCTTAGTTAGGAACAGAAAGCTTGTGTGGTTGGGTTCCTTGTTTGAGTGCTGGATTTCCCGAACCTGTTCTTGTACCTTTTCACTGTGTGGATCATTTCCTGCATCAAAATTTTCTTCCAGACCTGATCTCACCAGATCCTTGTTTTGGGGCCCTGGACTCCACTAGCACCTGAACTAGGATCTGAAACTGTAACAGGGAATCTTCCATAAACTCGTGAGATGTATTTTTGTTGCTTCTCAGGTGGATTTCACCTTTCTGGGTTTTTTTTTTAAGCTTATGACTCTGGTTCAAGATGTCATTTGCTTGGGCTTTGGTTGAAGGGAACTGGCTTCTCCTCATGATAATTGCATTAGTGGTAGCTTTCCTTGTTTTTTATTTTTCATTTTGTATATATCATAGAATCAGAATATTCGGACTGAATTCTCTAGTCTCACATTAAAATTTGCTGAGGCATAGACTGATTATTCTAGCCTTGCTTTGAAAGTTTTTGAGACACTTTCTAATAATTCTGAAAGGTTGGTAAACCCAAATAGTAGAAAGGCATTTTCAGTTGTCACACATAAGCAAGCCAAACGTCCTGAGGTTGGTATTCTGTTTCCCCTCCCTCCTGGTGCTAGTAAAGTAGAACATCTAGCAGTTTCTCTTGAGGATATTGGCTTACAAAGCCAATCTAATGATATTAAAATGGCTCAGTCAGAAGGTAGATCTGTAAGATTCTCATCCACCCACTCTCTTAACTCAGTCTTTTAGAGAGTGTGGAATGTACTCACTTCCCCCACAAGGGATAGTTCTTAGGGAAGTTAGTAATAGCTAAGTATCAGAAACAAATTCTCCCCATTAAGAAAATAATTAGGGGCCAGGTGGTGGCGCAAGAGGTAAGGTGCCTGCCTTGCCTGCGCTAGCCTTGGACGGACCACAGTTCGATCCCCCGGCGTCCCATATGGTCCCCCAAGCCAGGAGCAACTTCTGAGCGCATAGCCAGAAGTAACCCCTGAGCGTTACCGGGTGTGGCCCAAAAAAAAAATTAAATTTCAATTTTTGAAGGTTTGAATATATATCACCTCAGTAGTTTTAAAAAAGTGTGCTTGGAGTATGGTCCTCTTTCTACATTTTGTACTGAATACTCTAGTACCTGTAATGATGGTGGGTGCTGGACACAAAAGGAGTTTAATACTGTAGCAAAGACCTGTTTGAGTGCTTCTCCATATTTACAATAGAAGCTGTGGCTTTCTAAGAGCTCTAAAAGTAAAATTAATAGTCTAGATCACTTTGAAAGGAAGGTTGCAGGGGTCACATTATCTTGTAAAATGCTGAAAAGAGCAAATAAATAAATAAATAAATAAATAAATAAATAAATAAATAAATAAATAAATAAAGGGGCCAGAGCGGTGGCACAAGCAATAAGGCATCTTGCCTTGCCCATGTGAGCCTAAGATGGACCACAGTTTGATTCCCCCAGCATCCCATATGGCCCCCCAAGCTAGAGCGATTTTTTAGTGCATAGCCAGGAGTAACGCCTGAGCATCACAGGATGTGGCCCAATCCCCTCCCTCAAATGCTAATAGGGGAGGAAGTACACAGAAGTAAATAGGCAGGAAAGACATATGCTGTTTTAAAGCTCGTCAGGGAACTTGTATTGATGACTTGGAAAAAATATGAACTCAAATACTGAGCTCAAGTGTATCTATACAAAGATAATTCAGGGAGCTATGGCATCATAGGCAGAATTTATGGGGAAATTGACAAAGACAATTAAAAGGCAGGTTAGAAATATGGAAATTCAAAATATTTTGACAAAAACCTTAGCTTTTAATAATGAATATTGCTATCTTAACTATCTTACACCCAATTAGGAAGAAAGATGTCATGAGATTTCTACTTGCTTATGGAAATGCTGGGACTTAAAATTATCCTCTTCTACCTCCCACCGCTACATCTATAACAACATAGCTGTTCAGAAGCAAACTCCAGGAAATCAGAACAATGGCTATCACCCAAATAATCCACCAGGTCCTTGCTCGAGGTGTGGCAAAGGATTTTATTGTGCAAGTGATTGTTTTTCAGTACCTGTCTCCCTAGAAATTGGGAGAGGGGCCCAAAGCCTATCTTATGAGGTCAGATCATATGCTTTATTCCAATACCATGCTGCTTTATAGTGAAGTTATAAATTGGGGAAACGTATGCCTCTAATCATCTTTCTTCCAAGATTGCATTAGTTATTCACGGATATTTATTATTCATATACATTTTAGGAGTGTTTTATCTATGGATTTGAAAAATGTCTTGGGTATCCTTATAAGGATTGCTTTAAATCTGTATGTTGCTTTGGAAAGTGTTGCCATTTTAATTAAGTTAATCATCCAAATCTATGAGCAGAGCATGCATTTTTATTTTCTTGTGTTCTTTTTTATTTTTTGAAGTAGTGGTTTGTAATTTTCATGGTATAGGTCTTTCACATCTTTAGTTAAGTTGACTCCAAGGTATTTGACTTTCTGAGAAACAATTGTGAATGGTATTTTTATTTTAATTTTTCTTTCTTCTCTTTCATTACTTGTATATCAAAAAGCCATAGATTTGGTTATTAATTTTGTTGCCTGCCACTTTACTATACAAATACATTATTTCTAGAAGCTTTTTGGTAAAGTTCTTAGGATTTTCTAAACATAGTATCATGGCATCTGCAAACAGTGAAGGCTTGATTTCTTCCTTTCCTAGCTGGATGCCCTTGATTCTTTTTCTTGCCTAACTTGCAATGGCAAGTATTTACAGTAAAATCTAAATAGAAGCTATGAGAGGGGCACTCTTGTCTTGTGCCAGATCTTGGAGGAAAAGCTTTAAGTTATTCCTCATTTTGTGTATAATGTTTGCCATAGGCTTGTAGTTAATGGTCTTACCTACATAGAGGAATTCCCAACTTCAAATCCCATCTTATTGAGAGTGTTTATCATGAACTAGACTTTTTCAAATGCTTTCTCTGCATCTATTGTTAATCATATGATTTTTATATTTTTGTTGATATGGTGTATTATAATTATTGATTTGTGTATGTTTAACCATACTTACATCTTTGTAATGAATCCTACTTGGTCATGGTGTATGACCTTCTTTATAAGTTTATTCTATTTTCTAGTATTTTGTTGAGGAGACTTGTATCACTGTTCATCAAAGGTTTAGATCTGTAGTTCTCTCTCTTTTTTGTAGTGTCTTTGTCTGCTTTTGGTAGTAAGGTGATGTTTGCTTTATAGAAACAGTTTGAGAATATTTCTCTTCTTGACTTTCCTGGAAGAACCTAAAAAGAATTGGCAGTAGAAACTCATTAAAGTTTGAAAGTATTCACTAGTAGGCCTGGCTTTGGTTTTTGGAAAGTCTTTTGATTACCATTTCAATTACCTCAATAATGATAGGTCTGTTCACGTATCCCAACTTCGGGACTTTGTTTCAACTTTGGGAAGTTATAAAATTCTAAGACTATAACCATTTCTTCCAGATTCTCTTGTTTTGTGGCACAAAGGTTCTCAAAGTAATCTCTGATTAGCCTTGAAATTTCTGTAGTATCTGTAGTGACATCCTGCTTTTCATTTCTGATTCTGTTTATTAAGATTCTCTTTTTTTTTTTGGTGAACTTGCTAATTATTTGTCAATTTTGTTAATTTTTCAAAGGACCAAGTCTTGCTTTCATTGACCTTTTGAAAAATTTTTATTGTGTGTCCAGTTCACTAATTTTTACTTTAAGTTTTATTACTTCCTTCCTCCTGCCTACTTTCAGCTCATTTTGTTGATCTTTTTCCAATTTCTTAGACTGTGTCATTATATATGTAGATCTTTTTTTCTTTCCTGATTAAAGCTTGCAGAGCTATTGTTGAAGAAATGGCAGTTGGACATGTCCCTTTTATACCCTCACTGTAATGATAGTTGAATCTACACACAACCCCAAGGACATGACTTGGACACACCCCCTGTCATGTTTGATATAAAAGGAAAATGTTGGACCATTGGGGGGGCTTTGATAGTGACCAGAGCAGCACCTGCTGACTCATTGGGGTGGGGGCAGAGACAAAGCACTGGATAGTTGCTGCCTGCTTTAGATCTATTCCTCTCTTTCTTTCTTGAACCTAGGCCTCAGGCAGCCACTTTGGGCCACTGAATTTCAGTCTATCCTTTCCTCTCTCTCAGAAGCCTCTGAGCAGAGGTAGCAGGCCTCAGACTCCAGGAGAAATAAAGGCATAATTGGTTTATAATTCTCTCCCCTCTCTCTCTCTCAGTCTCGGACAGGCAGTCACTACAAGTTGGTGTCCCTGGGTGGTATGAGGCCCCACCAGGCAGCAGGGCCCTACAGGTCCCCAAATGCCTTGCAGCACTTATTCCTGACAGCCCTAGCCATCTGCAACAGGCAGCCCTTCAGCCATTCACTCAGCAGCCTTGGGCTTCTGCAGCCTTGCAGCAGCCAAACAGTAGGTAGACTTACTGCTCATTGCAGTAACCTAAAAAAGCCTGAGAACCTTGCAGGCTACTGCAGTAGATTCTACAAATGGCACCCAAACAGGGAACTGACACATGTTATGATAAGTAAATTAAGCTAGCAAGTTCTACTTGTTGTGCAGAGTTATAATTAATGCACACTTTTGTGGTCAGTGATTGGCCAATGATTCCACCTTTCGCTGAGGATTATCCAGCAATATAAAACACAGGCATGTCTGGAATAGGAGAGGTACAATGGGCTAAAAAATTTATAAAAAAAAAAAAAGTCCCAATTTCCCCTGGTGGATAGTGTGAAGAAAGTCCCCCTGAGAAGTCAAGCAAAGCTCTTTGGAGAACTTCACTGAGCGGTAGTATTGACTCAATTTTATTTTGGGGGTGTTGGAGAACTATACTAGAGTCTTATTCCAATAAAGTGTGTGTTTGCTATCTCCTTTTAATAATTAAATTGGCTATTAGTTCTAAGTATGACTGCTATAAATTTTCCTCTTAAAAAAACTTTTGTTGTGTCCCCAAAATTCTGATAATCTATGTCTTCATTCTCATTTGTTTCCAGAAATCTTTTGATTTCCTCTTTTATTTTCTTTCTGATCTAATTGTTGTTCAGTAGTGATCTGTTTAATTTACAGATATTAGAATTATTATTTATAAACAATTTAAATAAATACTATATATTTAATATTGGAACATTCTCCAAGATAGAGAATTTGGTTTTGGGGCCACACCTGGCAGTGCTCAGGGGTTACTCCTGGCTATCTGCTCAGAAATACCTCCTCGCAGGCACAGGGGACCATATGGGATGACGGAATTCGAACCAACCGCCTTAGGTCCTGGATCGGCTGCTTGCAAGGCAAATGCCACTGTGCTATCTCTCCGGCCCCATGTTCCAATATATTTAAGAAGAATTTGTATTTACTTTTGGGTGGCAAAAAGCTATATAATTCATATATATACGCATATATATGTATATGTATATATAGATATATACTCAAAGTGAGAAGTTGTGTTGAAGTCTCCCACTACTATTGTGTTGCTCTTGACGCGCTTCTTCAAATCTATTAATAATTATTTTAAGTATTCTGCTGGTTCCTCATTGGGTGCATATATGTTTAGGAGTGTGGTTTTTTCCTGATGTACATATTCTTTGATTACTAACAAATGACCTTTTATGTATTTTATAACTTTTTAAAGGCTAATGTCTAATTTTTTAATATTAGTATAGAAATACCAACCTTTTTAAGGGAATAGTTTGCTTGAAGGATTGTCTTCCTACCTTTAACTATGAGTTCGTATTTGCTCTGACTGTTTACTTCAGGCAGTAAAATGTTTGGTTTAATTTTCTGATCAATTTTTGCCACTCTCTGTCTCTTGTGCAATTAGTCGATTGATGTTGAGAAAGATGACTGTCATAAAAGTTTGTACCATCTTTTTGTAAAAGTTTGGTGTGCTTATAGGTCTGTCTCATCTTAAAATAGACCCCTCAGCACCTTTTCTTTTGGATTTTGGGCCACACCTGGCAGCATTCAGGGGTTACTCCTGGCTCTGCACTCATAAATCACTCCTGGCAGGCTCAGGGGACCATATGGTATGCCAGGGATCAAGCCTGGATTTATCCTGGGTTAGCCGCATGCTAGGCAAATGCCCTACCACTGTGCTATTGCTACAGCCCTACTCAGCATTTATTTTAATGTTGGTCTTGAGTCTGTAAAGTTTTTTAAGCTGTTGGTTACCATGAAACTGTGTATCCTACCTTTAATCCTGAATAAAAGTGTCTGCCTCAGCTTTCGTCAGATCCCAAATCATTATTCATATTTGGTTATTTCCAAACTGAAAGACTCAGAAAGAAATGGCCTAGATCTCTGTATCTCCCAGTAGATTCAGTTCTGTTTAGACAGCTGCATGTCTCCTTTGTTCATATTTTAATTCAAGAGCTTAACACAGTGATTGGTGAATAGCAGGTGCTAGGTACTCGATAAATATTAAGTGAATGAGACTCAAAATAGGTGCAAATGCCTTGCTTATTGGCAATTTCTTCCTCACTCGTCAAGCTCCCCTAACTAAAACAGCTATTACTTTTCCACAAAATAGACAAAACTTTGTTGCAGACAAAGCATCCTCTATATCCCAAAGGAAGACAAACTTTCCAAAAGTTCAGAGAATTAGCATATGGTAATTGTCAAATCCCAGGGTATCTTTTAATTGAAACCTCACAGTAGTTCACTTAGCTTGTACTCAGTGCTTCAATTGAGTAGAACCTCATTAGAGAGACTGTGCCATGCCTAAGTGAAAATAGAGAGAAAAAGAAATATAGCTTCCCATAATGTGAAGGCATTGGAGGAAGAGAACGATCTTGTTTGTGTCCTTTTTAATCCATGAACCTGACTGTACTGACTCCTGGATATCGAACATGATGAAGAGACTAGCCCACAACTCATCAGAGGATCTTTTGAGAATTCCCCTTTAAATCCCGTCCTGGGTTTTGTATTCTATGAGGATATATTGCATTCTTCCTTTTCCTTTTCCCATGCTTTTTCAATACAGAGTTATGACAAAATTCTTCAAAGAAACTTCAACCCCAGATCTTGCTGAAGGAACCATCTGACTACTCAGATTAGTCTTCCTGATGTTTATTGTGGTCATTTTTTCTTTTATACTACACTGAGTAATCCCTTGATTACTAACAAATTACCTCCTCTGTATTTTATAACCTTTTAATGCCTGATGTCTAATTTTTTTATATTAGCATAGAAAAACCAACCTTCTTAAGGGAGTAGTTTGCTTGAAGTATTGTCTTCCTACCCTTAGCTATGAATCTGTGTTTGTTCTGACTATTCAAGCAGTAGCACAGGATTTGACACCAGTTGGTGTTATGAATCTGGGACATTAGCAGGAGAGGAGAGCAGAGGAGCAGAGTGGTTATTTGCATGGAAATAAGAATAAGTGGTGAGCAGGGGCTCTGTCTCCCTTGTTTTTCTCTTTGGGGCTGGCATTTAGTGTATAAAACCTGAGGCAAATAGTATCAATATCTACTTTATCTTTAAAATTAAATTGCCCCCAAATATGTAGTGAAGTTGAAAAGAGCTTAAACATGTAAGCCATGTAACATGTGAGACCTGATGATTAGCAAACAGCAAAGTCAGGATTTGGATAAAAAGATTTCCAGGAAGGCAAATACTTGAAGAGAGCATGTATGTGCACATTAAGAGGAAATCTGTGTGACCAGACACAAACAGACTTTAATCTATAACTAATAGAGGAGAAAGTGAAGGCAATGGTCTTCTATTTCCACAGATGTGGGTAAAAAAGTGTCCTTTCTTAAAAAAAAAATTAAGCCTAATAACTGACCTCAATTAAATATCAATTCAATTGAATAGGTTGAAAGAGAAGATAGTAATGATGATTGCCATAAAGAAATCCATAGGACCTTGGGGATTCTAAAAATAGCACTAAAATATTTCCTATTTTTTGCTTCTTTTTTTTGTGCTTCTCCTTTTGGCCAAAACAGTGCACTCAGAAATTACACCTGGTGCAGTCTTTGAGAAACATATGGGATACTGGGGATTAAACATGTGTTGGTCCAAAGAAAGGCAAGCACCCTATCCACTATACTATTGCTTGGGCCCAAAAACTATTCCCTATTTTAAACCAGAGAGATAGTACAGTAAGTTAAGCACTTACGTTTCATGTGCCCAACTTCTCAGGTCTGATCTCTATCACTAAGTATGGTCTTCTGAGTGTTACCAGAAATGATCACTGAGCAGAAAACAAAGAGTAAGCCTCTGAGCTCTGCCAAGTGTGGCCCAAAACAAAACAATTTTTTAAAGAGCCCTTTTTTAATGTCTGCTGATTTAAAGGGTATAGAAAAATAATGCTGGGGCAGGTGAGATGGCGCTAGAGGTAAGGTGTCTGCCTTGCAAGCGCTAGCCAAGGAAGGACCACGGTTCAATCCCCCAGCGTCCCATATGGTACCCCCAAACCGGGGGCAATTTCTGAGCGCTTAGCCAGGAGTAACCCCTGAGCATCAAACGGGTGTGGTCCAAAAAACAGAAAAGAAAAATAATGCTGAAGAAAAGTCATGTTTTTGCTGCCATCTACAGTCAAAGTACATTAAAAAAAAACAGTTTATTATTAAGTCTACAAGATTAGAAGTACATTCTGGGAAGTAAGATGAAAACATTTGCTGGAACCTGACCTTTAAAATATATACCAAATATATAAAATGAAAAAAAAAAGAGCCAGTTGATGATCAATATAACATGAATCTCTGGCTGACAGATTAAAAAAGAAATAGAAATCAGTAATTGCCTTGAAGTAAGTCAAGAGAAAACTACAATTTTGACCTTATTGGTATAACCAGAAATAGACTAGAAGAAAAAAAGAGAAGCTTAGTTCCCAAATATGTATCTTCTAAAAATGGACATCTTTTCAAGTGGCAATGAACACTGCATTTTCAACTAGTATATGAGTTTTTGTTTTCTAAAGTTCCTTAATACCTGCCCAGTAAAGACATTCTTAGGAAAAAGGGCAGCATAAAGTTTGTTTTATTAACAAAGATGATACTTTGGGCAGTAGAGTATTTAAGATACCATTCTTTCTGACAGTATGTTTAATCAGTAATAAAGCTTTTTTAACATTCTAGAATGTGTTACTGGGTCTTCTAAAAGTCACTCCCTTAAGAATAATTGTCAGCTGTTGGTCATATTGACTGCAACTATGGCAGCTGACAGAGTTATTACTATGACTTCAATGAAGAAAAGAATGAGGTTAATTTTACCCCCATCCTTTTTTTTAATTTTAAATAATTTTTATTGTGGCCAATGTCAATTACAAGTATTTCACAGTTATATTTAAGGTACATAGTGACAGCGAATTAGGACCATTCCCACCACCAGTGTCCTTCTTCCACCCCTGTTCCCAGCATTCATCCCATACCTCCCCACTTGGCCCCCTGGAGTGCACCCCTACACTTTTCTACCTCATGGTCTATAGTTCTGGCTGTATTTAGCCAAATTCTAAATTGCATTATATGTAAATAGATTTTGAATATGTGAGGTTAACAAAAAAAGTAAGGACGAACCAAACTGAACTGTCATGATCCCTCGGAATGCCCTCTGCTCCCAGGTGCCTGTTTATATAATCTCTGTCATTATATGTGGTTTCCCAAATTTCTCTCCATTATTTTTTAAAGGGTTAAATATAGGCAAGAGCTACTGGAAAAACGTTTGATGGAGAAAAAAGAAGTAGTTCTTCAAGAAGCACACGAAGAAGAGGAGCGAGAGAGGCGGTTAGAAGCCCTAAGGAAACAGGTGCTTTTAATTTGCAGATTTTCATGGGTGGTTTAAAAAGTTTCTAAGTACTCTTAATGACATTATTACTGGGGTTTGGTTCATGACAGCTGCTATGAAAAATGTAACTTTCCTAATTAGAAATACTGTTCTTCATTACTGGGAAGAATTAGACTTATGGAACCATTTCCAGTATCAATGAATTCAATAACTTTATCAGCACCTTTTAAAAAGGCTCTCCCCTGGTGGTGGGATTTATGGTTAAAATTTAATTATCAATACCATTGTATATCATGGTTATTTAATTAAATTTATTAAATTAAGTGTATTTTCAACCAGTTTAATAAAGTAATAAAGTCAAGCACTTAAATAACATTAAAAGACTCCAAATTTAAATGTGTGACTATCACCTCTAGTTTATTGGTTGCATACCATCCTCTGTACAACAAAACTCTGCATCTAGTCAAAGGATTTTACTCTTTCAAATAACTGGGTGGAACCCAGGCAGAATAATTCTTCTTTGGGAAATTCTATTGAAAATATTCCACAATCAACAGAATTGTTGAAAACCACATTTAAAAATCATTAACATATGTACACACATATATCTGAGAAATAAAAACCTCTTATTGCTTAGTAAAAGGAAGGCTAACCTAGTTGAAAATGTATGGCAGGATCAGGAATTTAATAAATTGGAAAATTATATCAATTTTTTTCACTTGGTAATTGTTCAATTTTTTAATCTGGATGTAATTAACATGCACAGAAGCTCTACTAAAGTCTTGGCATCATTTCCCAGCTGATAGAAAATGACTGTTTTCATTTCTTTTTAGTTTCGTATAAGAACTTGACCTCTGTCTAGATTTTAAACCTTGTATAAACTTGTTTAGTATTTAGAACAGAGGAAAATCAGATCTTAGCCTTCCTACACCTTAATTTTCTCATCTGAAAACTTGCTTTAGCAAGTGTATTTCATTGCTATATGGTATTTGCTTAAGTATTTATTATATGTATAACTTTTTCTTCTAAATACTTAGGTTTTATATTGTATGTTCTCTACAATAATAATATTATGTCAGTGTATTATATACATATATTGCTTTTTGGGCGACACCCGGCAGTGCTCAGAGGTTACTCCTGGCTAAGAAATCGCTTCTGGCAGGCTCAGGGACCATATGGGATGCCTTGAATCAAACCCAGGTCCATCCTGGGTCGGCCACAGCCTTATAGCTGTGCCAACTCTCCAGCCCATATGTCAATACTTTAATTTAATAGAAGCAGAACAGAAGAGATAGTGTTAGGTGCTTCTCTAACATTACACAGCTAATGTCAGACTGAATTCAAATCAAGGAAGTATAGTTGAGTCAGACAATATAAAGTGTAAATGCATATAGCAACTTAATTATATCTTTCTTTTTACATAGATTATAGAAATTTAAAGTATAGGAATTTAGGTTTTGATCATCTGAGATTCAAAAACACTTTAACTATTTGTTAGCAACTGATTATATACCAAAGCTGTTTGTAGCAAAACTATGCTGTTTCTAAACACATTCTTGCTCAAAATGTGATAACTGCACATGACTAGAATCATTTTCAACTCTGCACTCTTTGACAAAAAAAGTACCCCAACTTGTTATTAGTAATCAGTTTGAAATTGTAGCGTAAGACATTATAAAAGACATTTGTAAGAAAACGATAAAATTAAAGTATGTTGAACCCCTAGTTATGCTATTAGGTTCTAAATGGTATTAAAATGCAAATTTTAATGTTAATTTCCAACTTTAGGAATTAACAAGCAGGTGTTACTAATGGTGCATATAATTTACAAAATTAGTGACTTTTTTTTATTAGAATGCAGGTTTGAACGATTTCAATTATCATAAAAGGCAAGGGCATTTGGGTTAAAATGACTTTGCAGTTTTTCAGTAAAAGTACAATAGTTTAGAACAATTGTTTATTGTGACCCCTGGAAGTCTCTAAAAACTTTTTGCTATAGAAAATCACTGATCTTGCCCAATAAACCAATACACAACGTTACAATCTGATATGCTCTGGATTCAGTTTAATTATGCTGAACTTTTTAAAAAGCTTCATGGACATTTTTACCATAGACTCATAAACTAATTCTTTGTGATTAAAGTTAGTTTGGTTTTCTTTTGGTTGTTACTCTCAGAGTGGTTGCATATACAGACTTTCTATATAATATGTCCTATACTTTTGTCTCAGAAACATAAAAGTAATACATCTAAATTAATCATAACTCTAATTCAATTATTTGAATTTAATATTATGCTTTTAAACCATTAATTAACTTGTAGCTCCCTTGAAGTAACCTGGCTTAATAATTTTTCTCTTTCCCTCAAGACTTATTATTACTAAAATTTCTTTACTTTAATGGACATTAAAAATTAATGAAATAGCCCATAAGTATATATCTTGTGTCTTGTTCCAGACAGCTATGCCTTTTTCTATTCTAGGTGGCTATTGTTGCTCAGTTTGATCCTGTTAGAATGATGTCAGATACAAAGGCATCAAAAGCAAGGATGGGTATTGGAACTGAGGAAGAATTTATTCTTCAAAAGCCTCTTTTCTCATTGAATACCTACAATGAACAGCAGGTAATTATAGGAATTAGTGTGATTGATGCAGAAGCCATGATAATGACATGAAAAATTAAAGTGTGTTTTGAGTTACAAATTATTTTCAATATTTACATTTCAATACTATGAATAATTTTTATACTTAAATGATAGCACATAACTATAGTTCACTCTTTTTTGTTTATTGGGGCTCCACTCTGTAGTAATGAGGTTGTATTCCTATCTCTGTGCTCAGGGTTTGCTCCTGGCAGGGCTCAAAGGGTGTTGGGGATCAAGACAAGTGCCTTTACTATTATATAATCACTCAGCTGCCGTAATTCTCAGTATTATAAAATAGCTAATAGGTGACCAGAAAAAATATATAAATATTATTAAAACTGTTAAAAGTGAAAAAACATTCTTTTCAGATGGAAGGGCCCTTAGGGAGTGCCACCCACTGCTAGATGTCAGTATGTTTTTCCTGGAGATGTGAGGATTGAGCCTGGCCTTCTACCTTTATAGTAAAGGTATGGGAACTATCTCTCATACCTTTCAAAATGTTTAATGCTGTAGTAATACTGAATTTTCATTAAATGTTTCTCAGTTTTGTTAAACATTTGTTTAAATTCATTACAAATTCTACTGGAGAAACAAAAACCAGTGGTGTTTATTAAGACAAAGGAGGGGGAAGTTTTTAGAATAAGAAAATAATAAATTAGAGCTAATGACAAAATGAAATCTTTTCTGTGTAAAAAAATATTAAAGAGTTATTTAGCCTCTGTGAACACTGGGAGGAACTTAATTCATAGTCTCTTCTTGACAAGGGATTTTAGAAGTATTTTTTGATGGATGGCTCTATGAGTGAGGATTGACAAATATGTATCACTGAAATGAAGAAAATAGTTAATTTTATAAATTAAAATTTTATAAAAATATGTTATTAAATAAAGAGTAGAGAAACAAAATGTTTTAAGTTAAAACAGGAAACTCCACCTATTGACAAATTCTACTACTATACCACGCACCCTTTAATAATCAAATAAAAAGAAAGCCAATTTACATATTAGTTAAATGAGCATTAATGGAACATGGACTCTATTCTGGCAGAGGTACAAATGTATTAATACCTGTACAGAGGTATTAGAGCTCCTCTCTGAGCCCTATCAGTTTGTTCTGTCTGGAGGAAGTGAGATCCTCCATAGGAGGAGAAAGGTGAGGGAGGGACAGTAGCATAAGTTGAATTAATGCCACTAGGGTGAGATCCTCTCCACAGTGGAGACATGAGGGCTGACTATGAGAACTGTGGTAGCAAGAAGGTGAATGACTGACTCTGGCTGAGGAAGTCAGAGAAAACATCAAGCAGGAAACTTAATTTATATTAGTTGGTATTTGGCAACAATGACAAAAATATATTTCAAATTATTTAAGCTAACAAATCCCCACCAGAAGTAGGTTATAGCAAGTGGGATTGAAATCAAAGAAAAAATGTTAATTAAGATGCCATGGTGTTCTGGAAGCCAATATAGGTCTAGGAGGACTTGCAAAGAACTGAAGTCTGAAGCTTGAAAGAGCTGAAAATTAAGGGTTTTGACCAGAAGAAGAGTTTTGACTACTAAAATCTTTTACTGGTTTGTCTCTCCATGTAAGGATCTTGGCAAAGCTGAGTGCTGAGGAATGAGTTTAAACATGTGAATTAAAATCAAAATGTGCAAAGCATAGTGGGCCTTGATAGCTAAAATACTGACCTTTATCCTACAAGAGAGGTGAAACTTTGAAGTAGATAAATCATATAAGCAGATTTAGGAAAAACTGATTTCAGGGGAAAAAAAATCCTACACCTCAATCAGCTCTTTTTACAATGTCTAGTAAAGTGGTATGAGGGGTATGATGGCTCTGGTTGAGAGGAGAGGGGAATAATAAAAGTGTGGATGAAACTCTGCTCAGCAGCAGGTGATACTGAAAGCAGTTTTCATTTTAGATTCAAATCCACATTCATTATTTATTGCCTATGTAAATGTGTGCAAGCTATTAACATCATTGTCCTGTTTTCTTTATCTTTAAAAGGATTTGCAAGGTTCTTATAAGGATTAAGACAATGTGTTAATTCCTAGTGTGTCAATTTGTTAAATGATAATCATTAAGTGATGCTCCCATTAACCACATAAGAACACTGAAGTAAAAGCAGAGGTAGAGGAGCAGATCAGCTTTGTTCATCTTAATAGGGTGAAATGTCTTCTTCATACCTACAAGAAACTGATTGGCTACTTCTGGACAAGGGATTTGAAGAGATGCAGCTCAGGGTGCAGGGAAATCTCCAGTTGACTTAATATGTATTTATAAAATGAAATAACAAATATTGTAAGCATTGCAATTCTGAAACTAAAAATAGGATAATCCTAGCAATAATTAGGGGTTTGGTAAAACATAAGAAGAGTATACATTCTTGGAAATGAATGCAGAAGTGTAACAAAAGGTCTAATGTAGCTTTTTTTGATACAAATATGTTTTTGCTTGCATGTTTTGGTACCACCAATTACTATTTTCAATAAGCCAAGTTCTATTGATTCTTCCCTTCACAGCCTTTCTACCAATTATCTCATTATTGCTATCAACCAAGGATAGGCATTTATTTCTTATGTCTGGATAATTATAATTGCCTCTCTTTGCTCCTGTCTTTCCTTTGGTCCTGTATTCATATTCAAACCCATCATTCACAAGTAATGACAATGATTATGTTACTATTATATGAAAAACAGAAACAGATACAATCTTAGTAGCCTCCTATACTCTTTGACATAACCTTCAAGCTTTTAAAATCCATGTCCTAGGCTATAGTTTAGGCACCTAAACAGGGGATCAGGCAATTGTGTTACACATAACTGACCCCAGTTTGATACTCTGCACTGCAATGGTCCCTGAATACCACCAGGACTGATCCTTGAGCACAGCTAGATATGCCCATAAAACAAAACAAAAAATAAATTAAATAAAATGCAAGTCCAGTGCTTGCTTCAGCAGCACATATACTAAAATTGGAATGATACAGAGAAGATTAGCATGGCCCCTGAGCAAGGATGACACGCAAATTTGTGAAGCATTTCATATTAAAAATATATATATATATATATATAAGTCCAATTTTAGGATTGTCTTTTTCCAGTGTTCCCTAACAGAACTCAATGCTCTCAGTGCTCTACCCAAACTAACCTGAGTCAGAATTGACCAGTTTTACCTCTGAATTTGCATTTGCTTTTCTTTCTTGTTTGATCTTTCTTCCTTTATTCTTGCTCTATAACAGACCAAACCAAACCTTTACAGTCTAAGTGTCCACTGTTTCAGAAGGTGAATCTTTAGATTCTAATATTCTTAGAGCATCTGTCACATTCTGCCATCATCTACTGTGAACTTTATAAAATCTTTATTAATTTTAATAAATAAAATTATCTCGAAGGATGGACCACTTACAGTATCTCTACATGGATTTCAAATATACGTATAATATCTCATTAACTGAAATCCATATGTGGTCACCTTGTTTTTATTACAAAAAGTGTCTGTTGATGCTTAATTGTCATAGGAGAAATAAGGTCCAATCAGCCATAAATGAAAACAGAAATTGAGCTACTCAGATGTCATTCCCACTTAGGATCAGATTGATAGGAGCATTTTTCCAGTTCTGCTCAAAATAGAAATCTAGCCTTAGAAGAAAAGTTCTGTTAATTTTGCTTTTCTAGTAGTGACCATGTGTTTAAACTTAATTTACATATTGCCAAATGATGGAGAAATAAAATGTCTATTTAAAGATACCATAAGTTGAATTTATTTTATTCAAAAATAAATTTTGAATTTATTTTAATCAATAATTACATATTTTTTATAATTCTAATGTGATAGTAAACTTTTTTTACCCCATGTCTTAATCACTTTAATGTGTTAGTTTTAGTCTAATCTACTATATATCTTAAGAAGTTGAATGTTTTCAATAAAATATAGTATATAGTCACTGTAAACACATAAAGTTGATTATCATTTAATTCAGAAGAAAACAAATTATACAACTGGGGGAAACAAAGCTCAATAATAAGATTTAATCTAGGTAATTGATTGTATTCATTAATCTAGGTAATTGTATTATATTTCTACAGATAATTTCTGACCCTAGACTTCGTTTTGAGTTGGCACTTCGAGAAGCTGGACTTCATAAAACATCATATGCCAAAGAGATACTACCAAAAATCAATCCTCAAAAGCCCCCAAGAAAGGACATGGAATCTACTGTATTTAAATGCTAGAGCTCATCCTGAAATCCTAGTATATGTTAATAATGTTTTTCATTTAATATATCTATATATAATAACAATTACTGAGTTGTAAATGTATATATAATCTCAGATAGAAAAATGATAACATATATTAAAACAACTTTGCTTTATTTCTGATCCCATATTTAGTGTTCAAGTTACTGTATTAACTCAAACTCAGGAACTTAATTGACACATATGGATCATTGACACATATATATAATATCACTTAATAAATTACATTTTGGAGACTGTATTAGTTTATGAAAAGAACAGAAAGATAACCAGTTGTGCAACTTTTAATTTATGTTGCTGCTACCTGCTAATGTTATTTCAGAATTTGACTTTTTTAATTATGGAAATTTCATTATCATTAATACTTCTATTATTTCTTGATTATTGTAATAAAGCCTCAATCTTTTTTCTAAATTT
This sequence comes from Suncus etruscus, assembly GCF_024139225.1. Lineage (NCBI taxonomy): Eukaryota > Metazoa > Chordata > Mammalia > Eulipotyphla > Soricidae > Suncus > Suncus etruscus. Next base: position 74,610,940 of record NC_064852.1, on the reverse strand, counting down.
AGAAACCAATTTGATACACCATATTTATTGCAAACCAATCACCCGAACAATTTCATATTTCAAATTGGCTCGTAAAAAATAAATTAGAAATAGAATTTCAAGCATGAGAATATCTGTTTTGGCTAGAAAAAATACTTATGTGTAGTTTCAAATAAATAGCATTAAAGTTGTGGTATTTAAAATGCTATTGAAAGTTTAAATTATTACATAGCTGTGATTTTATAGAAAATAAATGTATCAAATAAAATTCAATTGTACATTTGTTTTCTATTTCTAAAATCAGATAGTAAGTTTGTTGTTGAAAGTTGCCACTTTTAGTTAAGATTAAGCCTCTTTTCTCTCTATTGCCATCTTCTGGCATTTTTTATATGCAGTGATAATTGGATTGTAAATCTTTGGTCTCATGTTTATGCCAATCTTGATGAGAATAATGCCACAAGTCCAATTCACCAGAAAAAAACTTTCACTGACATTCCGTGGACACAAATTGCCTTATCTGTGTTCAAGAATTTATTGTGATACTCTGCATATTAAGCCTTTGCATCCTCTCATCAAAAAGGGAAAGGAGTTATTAAAAAAAAAGACTCAGTGCACATTGTTGCCAATGTTGACTATATTCTCCCAAGTTCCTTAATGAACCCTCAGTTTGCTTGAGATGAAGATAATGACCATCATCTATGAAAGCTGTTAGATCATAACTTTTTCAATTGCAAGACACAGATATTGTGCAATTTTCTGGTCCTTCCCATCATTTGCATACAATGTTACTCAGGGAATCTCAAATTCCATCTGCTTACAGTTTTTCCCAATAGTCAAGACACATAGTTAATGATGTACAGCAGAAGTAGCATCACAGTCTTGTGAATCTTAGAGCTGACTGATAGGTGTGGTTAGGATATAACAATTTGCTGATTTGGGCAACACCCAAGCTGAATCAGCTAAACTTAGGCTAACCTAATTTTATCTCTCTTAAAAAAATACCATTAAGTGGCTGGAGGAGAGTAAAGAGGTTCAATAGATTCCCAGTACCACATTTGTTCACTCATGTACCACCCTGAATGATCCTTGAGCACAGAGTCAGAACTAAGCTCTGGGCACTATTAGATGTATCTCCCAAACAAAAAAATAGTATTAAGGGGCTTGTAGATAGCAAAAAAGAGTTATTTTGCATGCCTGACATGTACAATAAGTTCTCTCCACAGCACTTCCTGGCCTATAGAGCACCACCAGAATTGGCACTGATGTCTGTAAGGCCGCTGAACAGTTTCATTTTACCGACAAACACTGAATCAATAGGCCCTATACAGCCAAGTCAAATGCCATTGGGAGTTACTTCTGGTCTCCTGAATACCATTACATTACTGGTGTAGAAAGGCAAATAGAAAAATTTGGGATCTCTTTAGAAAGGTAGAAAGTGATTAAACATTGATCCTGCCAATTACTCTAGATATATGCCTTTGAGAGGCCCCTAAGTATGTCTGTGTGTATTATGTATGAATGTATGCATATATACATGTATGTGTTTATGTATGAAAGGAGACAAACTTGGATTTCCAATAAAAATAAGCCAAATATATAATAGAATGTACATATCAAAATTATAATAAAATAGAATTACTTATAACAATAAGCATCTAAAATCTACATAATTATATAGTGTAAAAATCTAAATACAGAAGCATTATCTGCTGTATCTCACTTATCTAAAAAGTAAATCAAGTTAATGTTCATTGTTCAGTTGGTAAAACAATAGAGAAAATGGTAACACTAAATATTATCTCTTCAGGATAATGTGGAAGATGGAATGTGGGCTTTCAAGTTACTGAATATATTAAGAAACTCATTTTTGTTGTGATCCACTATATCCATGCATGGATGCATGAAATATAAATCTATGGCATAAAGCTTAATAAGATTATCACATATAACATTATTACTTATAATGCATAATAAGATTATCTTCAAATATTATTCTTTGGGGGATCATAGCTAGCATTGCTAGGGGATCACCCACTCTTTTTTTTTTTTTTTTTTTTGGTTTTTGGGTCACACCCGGCGGTGCTCAGGGGTTACTCCTAGTTGTCTGCTCAGAAATAGCTCCTGGCAGGCACAGGGTACCATATGGGACACCGGGATTTGAACCAACCACCTTTGGTCCTGGATTGGCTGCTTGCAAGGCAAACACCGCTGTGCTATCTCTCCGGGCCCCAGGATCACCCACTCTTGGCTCTGTCTCTGCTCAAGAATTAAGAATTCTCCTCTTACTACTATTATTTCTCTGCTCTTAGCAAACTTCTTGAAAGAGTTGCCTATAGATATTTCATGTCTCCTCACTTTCCATTGACTGTCACTCTGATTTAGTTTTGTGATCATCCTCTTCAGAAACTGCTCTTAGCAAGTTTGCCAATAAACTCCATATTGGCTAACTTGATGATCACTTTCAGTCTTTATCTTATTGTCTTCATGGCAGCATTCAACTCAATAGACAGCTCTTCCATTAAGAACATAATTTTCTTTTGAATTCTATTGATACTGACTTGCTTTATCTTCCTGCTTTTTAAATCACTCCTTGGTCTGCTTTGATGTCTTTTTCTATCAATCCCTAATGTTAAAGAGCTCTTGTATTAGAAATTTTAGCCTTACTTTTTTTTACTGTCAGATTGGCCCAGGAAAAAGTCCAGGAAAAAGGCTTAAACAGTATTTTTTTTGTTTTTTGTTTTTTGTTTTTTTTTTTGGTTTTTCACTTCTAAAGTAATGTCTATTGTTTTCAATTTTAAGTCTTATCTCTAGAGTGCCTTTTAAAATTATATGCATGTGTGTGTTTGTGTGTGTGTGTGTGTATGTGTGTGTGTGTGCGTGCGCGCGCACATTACAGAGATGACATTAGTTTATGTGACTGTGTTTTAAGGGTTTCAAGCTTCTTCAACATATGCCACTACTGCTACTACCATCTAGTCACCAATGGTCTTCTAGGTACTGTAGAAATAGCAAGTAAAGAACTACCTTACATGTGGTTAAACCAGGTTTAATCCTCAATACCCAAAATAATCTCCCAAGTCCTTCCAGGAGTGAGCCCTGAGTGCAATCAGAAGCAAATAGTGAGAACTACTGGGTGTGGCCCCCAAACAAAACTTTTCCTCCATTTTCTACCACAACCATTGAATTGGACCTACTGGTCACTTCTATTTGAGTAAGCATGTTCAGCTGTTTCAATTCACAGATTTTCATTGATTCTGTATGGTCCCATGTTTTTCCACATTTAGCATGAGAGTGAAATCATCCTATATGTCTTTTCTTTTCTGACTTACTTAATTTAACAGGACCACTTCTAGTTTTGTCCATGTTGTTGCACAAAACAAGATTTCATTGTTTTCTTATGCTGATTAGTATTCTACTGTGTATATGTCACATTTTGTTTTGTCTTGTTTTAGTTTTGGGCCACACCCCAAACTCAAGATGCTTAGGGGTTACTCCTTTCTCTGAGCTCAGGAATCACTCCTGGTGGAGCTCAGGGGACCATATGGGTTACTGAGGAACTAACTTGGGTCCTTGCAAGCAAGCCAAGCAGACTACTGCTTTATTATCATTCTGCTCCTCTGTGCCACATTTTCTTTACCCATTTAGTTGTTGGGCACTTATATTGTTTCCTTATCTTGGCTACTGTAAATAATGCTGCATATAAACATAGATGTGCATATATCTTTTTGAATGAATGTTTTTATGTTCTTGAGGTAGTTATAAATGTAGTTATTAGATTATATTGTAAGTATATTTTAATATTTTTGAGAGTTCTCCATACTTTTCCCTTAAAGGTTAAACCAATTTATATTCCTACCAACAGAATTAGTCTTAATTCAATCAATCTGGAGCTATTATCTTGCCTGAGATAATCCTTTCCTTCTCTACCCTATTAAGTACTCCTAAAAAATAACTCAGAGACTAATTATCACTAGATATTTCAGTCATTTGGTTTAATCTTATTCACCCTTCAATCCAGTTTACTTGACCTTAAAATTCCACTGGCATTAGCACAAGAGACTTTATTTTTGTCTCCATACTAGATTAAAAAAAAAAAACCTTATAAAACCAAGTCAGTTATTTTGCTATTTAGATAACGGGAGCTAATTCTGATTCAAAAACAGGATAAAAGTTTTGTTTCCAGTTTTATGACTTTAGAAATGATGTTATATATTCTAACAAATCCATGAATTTTTAAGCAAGTTTTTGTTTATCAAAATTATTTCCGATCACAATATTTTAGGTCAGATATAACATTTGCATCAAAAAGCAAAGCAAAAGTCAGGGCGACATAAATAGAAAATTATTTTTTATTAAAAATTCAGATACATGTACTGGTTTAAAAGAAAATATTTGAGCTGCCAAATATTGTAAAAAACATGAGAACTTTCTTTGATACAATTTCAAAATAATTCAGTTTCTGCTCAAGAGCTTTCTCCTCAATGTTAAGTACTCCTGAAGTATTTATCCACTAAAAGAAGGGTGGAACTTAATCCAACCTCAGGACTGTTCCTGCAAAATTAATGTGATTTCTTTAATTAATGAAGTACAGAAAATAAACTGAGATGGGTTGAGAAAGAGCTTTGAGGGATTCATTGACTCAAACCAGTCATCTTGCCCACAATCACCAGAAAAGGTTTTTAAGCCAAACAATCCCCAAATCCTGGTTCTAATATGAACTCGGAGCACAAGAGGAACTTATCTACTAGAATTTCCTAGTTAATAGATACAAGAAAAAGGAATAGGGAAAACTACTGCTACATAAGACGATAGACAATAAAAGTTATACCTATTGTGGAAACACATATAAGGAAATATTTGAAGGAGATATTCATGTCTCCTGTAAGTCTTCTGAAATGGTGGTGGTGGTGGTGGTGGTGGTGGTGGTGGTGGTGGTGGTGGTGGTGGTGGTGGTTGGTAAAATCCAGATCACAGCTTCAGTCTGTGATTTGGTCTTGTGGAAACTAAAAAATGGCATCCAGCAGTCACATATCAGGAAATTTCTTCAAGCTTAGGGCTTTTTAGAAACTGAATCTGGTAGCCAACAATAGTCCACAGTGAAGTGAGATGGGGAAAAGGGGCAAATCAGCAGCAGCAGTGTTGGCAGCTCTTTCTCGGGCTGAGGCAAGGCAGCTAGGAATGTCTTTGGGAGACAATCAGCTTTGGGAGCTCATTAACAGCTAGTTGAGGTGGGGGACCATTCCTGTTCCTGAGGAGTTAAGAACTAAGGGTAAAAGGGTTAATTGGGGGGGGGGGGATAACAGATCTGGGCAGAGAGAGATATGGGAAAGAAAAGGCTTTGTAAAGTGGTAAACAGAGGGGGGAAGGAACTATATATAACAGGGGAAATGACAATTTACAACATAAACATTATATTACAGACGGACATTAGACAGACATTGAGGTGGTCAACACATACATTCAAGCACATACATACAGACACTGAGTATAAGATCCATGAATTGCAGTTGAAAAGCTGACACAGGTGGAATGGGTCAGAATGCTTTAAAATGTAAAGAGAGATAGATAGCACAGCAGTAGGGCCTTGCATGCAGCCAACCCAGGACTGACGGTGGTTGGAATTCCGGCATCCCATATGGTGCCCCATGTCTGCCAGGAGCGATTTCTGAGTGCAGAGCCAGGAGTAACCCCTGTGCACCGCCGGGTATCACCCCAAAACAACAAAAATAGTGAATTCAGCAAGACAGATGGAAAGGTTTTCCATTTTTCTAGGCCAATCATCATTGGTGATGTAAACTTTAAGTGATAAGGTATGACACTGTAAGAGGAGTTTACACCCTCCTTTGCCCCCCAGGCTGCTAGTATAAGTGGTCCCTTCTGTGTCTAGCTTGTTGTAGATTGGGTATTGATTCTGCTGTCATTGGCTTTGGATTTGGTGTTTAAATCTGATCTTTTTTTTTTTTTTTTATTTCTACTCAATGTTCATAAGACTGTTTGTCTTGGTACCATCCATTTTTCCCCTCAATTTATGAGGACAAACAAGATGATTCAAGTTATGTGACTCTATTTGAAGAAAAACAAAACAAAACAAACAAAAAGCAAAAAACAAACAAACAAAAATCGGGAGGAGTTCATTTAGAGGTTGTAAATATCAATTTAAGAGAAGAAAGGAAAAAAGGAAGAAAAACAAACAAAAAGACCAAATAAAGACAAAATAAAAAAAAAAAAACAGACAAGCAAGAAAACAAAAGAAAAAAACCAACAACAAAACTACAATGACAAGAGAAAAAAAAATTAAACAAAAACCCCAAAAGGAGCACCACAGCAATAAGGACAGCAACCAAATTATAACCACTATCCCAAAATAAAAAGAAAAAAAATGGGGCCGGAGAGATAGCATGGAGGCAAGGTGTTTGCCTTGCGTGCAGAAGGATGGTGGTTCGAATCCTGGCATCCCATATGGTCCCCCGAGCCTGCTGGTAGTGATTTCTAAACATAGAGCCAGAAATAACCCCTGAGTGGCGCCAGGTGTGACCCTTCCAACCGCCCCCTCCCCCAAATCGTGCTTCTTCCATTTTTTGTTTGTTTTTTTTTGTTGTTGTTTTGTTTTTGTTTTTTGCATAAGCACAGTAAATATTGGGGAGATTAAATAGGGAATTTCCGTGGCTTAAGAGATACAGGGCTTCTCCACTCTTAAAGCATACTGTCATGGAAATAACTATAGGCTCTGTATATGCTCTTTTTCACTCCCCTAGGTCTTTTTATGGTACCAGGATGATAAAATCAGGCCTCTGTAACCAGAGATCTTGGTATTTGTACAGATCAGAGGATGAAGCCTCAGATAGAGTCTTTACAGTTCTAGAAGTTCTGCTCCATCACTGTTGTTTTAATCATCTTCCGTTTTTGCACTGATCCTAGGACGGAGCCTAGGATAGATTCTTTCATTATGTTTCCAGAAGTTCTGCTCAGTTGCAGTTGGAGCAAAGTTATTTAAAAAATGATAGAAAGAAAAAATAAAAAGGGAAAATGAAGAGAAGAAACAAAAAATTTAAAGAAGCATAGTGATAAAGAAATTTGTGAAAATTATTGTATCTCTAATGAAGTCATTAAGTCATTGGCAGAAGTTTTAGTTGCTTCTAGCTGACCATTTTGTTATTTGTCTCTAATATTAAGTGACTTCAGCTTCAAATTGGCACCTAAATTGATGTATTTCTATGGGGAAGATAGCATCAAACAAATGAAGTTGATCAGGAATTCAGAGCACTATCACTGATACTGTGACTTTTATGTGGTATATTCTCAGCTGTCAGATCTCCTGAAAGTAGGAGAATGGGGTGGGAGGAGGGACTTATGGGAACGAAGGGTAGTTGTACTCACTCCAAAAAGTCCTGATGATGTCAGCCCAAATAGCATACATAGAGTTTGGTCAGATAGGTGTCTCTACGGAGAATAATAGAGGAGTGGTATAGCAGGGCCATATGCAAAGGAATGATTATGGGTGGTGGATGCAGCAGGCATGGCTTCAGTAGGGTGGGAGCTTGACCCAACCTCTCTTGAAATTGCCAGCCTCCAAATGTGTGGCTAGGGTACCTATAAATGTTCATGGCTTTGTTCACATTTCTTTCAAGAAAATAAAGAGTCTATGGAACTGGCCTATTGCAAGCATGGTGAGAAGCTGTGCTAAATTTCAAGTGTAGGAACGTATAAGTAAAATAAGTAATTTTGAGTTCCTAAAAATACATATTTTAAGGAACCACCAAGTTGAAAATTTTAAAGCAAAATTTTGCCTGTGGAGAATTTATGAGAATCATCCAAGATACTAACTTTTTAAGATTTCAAGAAAATTAAAGAAATAAAGTTGGACACAAGAAGAAAAAAAATACATGAGAAAAAAACCGGCTAACCTTTGCAAAAGCTGGCTCCCTGTGTGTGACACCAGGCGGGGAAAATCCGCGAAAGTACACCGGCCCAGTGGGGCTAAGCTGTGAAAGACTGTGAGTGTGACCTGTCTATGTCTGTCTACTGTCCTCTTGCGTGAAACTCTTGCGAGTGGGGCAAAAAGAGGCTCCAGCACTCTTTCTAAGGAAAGAACTCCATTGCAACAAGAAGGAAAAATCACACTAAGAACGGCGTTATATCACAGAAGCAAACATTTCTCTCTGGACTGTCTTCTCTGTTGCATGCTCGGGCCTAAGATTTGACCCAGTGTGAGGCTTCATCCACGGAGGACTCCCCTCCCTTAGAGGCAAGTCAGCCCATCCAGAAAGGGAGGAGCCAGAGGAGTGTGCTGCCTACATCATATAGACAATGAATACCACCACAACACGTAGAAAAACCCACAATACAAGTGTGACAATGGGGAAACAACGCAGGCCAGCATCAGACATAGAGAATGAAGATGACAATTCTGAGGACCAGATAATGACTGAACAACTAATCAATCTCTCAGATAAGGACTTTAGACTAGCAATATGGAAGGTGCTCAACAGACTCCAAGAAACCATGGATCGAGTTGAACAGAACACTAATAAGAACCAAGAAAATATGAAGGCAGAAATGACAAAACTCCAAACTGAAATAACATGTCAACTAACAGGACTGAAAAAGTCAGTAAACGAAGTGAATGACAAAATGGATAAGCTTTGGGACAGGGTATCAGAAGCTGAGAATAGACTCGGTGCTGTGGAAGATGAGATACATAACAATTCCATACAGCAGGAGAGATTGGACAAAAAACTTAAAGCAAATGAGCAGACAATGGAAAAATTAGTCAAAGAATGGGAACAGACGAAAATAGAAGTCTATGATAAGATCAACAGAAACAACTTAAGAATCATTGGAGTCCCAGAGACCCAGGAAGAAAATTTCCAGGAAGAATCAATGGTCAAGAACACCATTAAAGAGAAACTTCCAGAGCTAAAGAATATATGTGATCAAATCCTGCATGCCCGAAGAGTACCAACCAAAAGAGACCCCAGAAAAACCACCCCAAGACACATCCTAGTCACAATGACAAATCCCACAGATAGAGACAGAATTCTGAAAACAGCAAGATCAAAAGGGGAAATCATGTTCAAGCAAGCTTCCCTGAGATTTACAGCAGACCTGTCACCAGAAACGCTCAATGCCAGAAAGCAGTGGTGGGATATTGTGACAAGACTGAATGAAATGAATGCTTCACCCAGAATACTATACCCAGCAAAACTCACTTTCCGGTTTGATGGAAGAATACATGGTTTCACAGACAAAAAACAGCTCAGAAACTTCACAGACACAAAACCAGTCTTAAGAGAAAAACTGAAAGACCTAATCTAAGACAAGACTACCCAAAAGACACACCAAATTTTGAAATAAAGATGGCGTTAAATCCCAGGACAATTCTTTCTCTCAACGTCAATGGACTAAATGCACCAGTTAAGAGACACAGAGTGGCTAAATGGATCAAAAAACTCAATCCAACCTTCTGCTGCCTACAAGAAACGCACCTGAATAGTCAGAACAAACATAGACTCAAAATAAAAGGCTGGAGAAAAGTTATCCAAGCAAACAACACCCATAAAAAAGCTGGAGTGGCCATACTAATATCAGATAATGCAAACTTTATACTCAGGAAGGTTGTAAGGGACAAAGACGGACATTTTATATTAATCAAGGGGTACGTAAAGCAGGAAGAATTCACTCTCCTAAACATATATGCACCGAATGAGGGGCCAGCAAAATATTTAATACAACTGTTGACAAATCTGACAAATAATATCAACAACAACACAATAATTGTGGGGGACCTTAACACGGCTTTGTCAACACTGGACAGGTCAACCAGACTGAAACCCAACAAGAATATACTAGACCTGAGGAGAGAAATGGAAGAAAGAGGCCTAGTGGATATATATAGGACACTCCATCCCCAGAAACCTGGATACACATTCTTCTCCAATGTACATGGGACATTCTCCAGGATAGACTACATGCTGGCACATAAAACATACCTCCATAAGATCAAGAGGATAGAAATTTTGCAGACTACCTTCGCTGACCACAAGGCTCTGAAATTATTTGTGAACTCCAAAGGGACTCAGAAGAAACACTTTAACACCTGGAAGTTAAACAGCCTCATGCTCAATAACCAGTGGGTCCGAGATGAAATCAAGGAGGAAATAAAAAGGTTCCTGGAAACAAATGACAATCAAGACACAAACTCTCAGAACTTATGGGACACAGCAAAAGCAGTACTGAGAGGAAAATTTATAGCTTTGCAAGCACACATCAGGAAGGAAGAAGGAGCTTACCTGAGTAGCTTAATGACACAGCTAATAGAACTAGAAAATGCTCAACAAAAGGACCCAAGAATAGGAAGACAGAAGGAAATAACAAAGCTGAGAGCAGAAATCAACGAAGTGGAAACTCAAAAAACAATCCGAAAGATCAACGAAAGCAGAAGTTGGTTCTTTGAAAAAATAAACAAGATTGATAGACCACTGGCAAACCTAACAAAGAAAGAGAGAGAGAGAAACTTGATAACTCGTATCAGGAATGAATAAGGAGAGATCACTACTGATATGAGAGAGATTCAGAGGGTAATCAGAAACTACTTTGAAAAACTCTAGGCCACTAAAAATGAGAACCTGGAAGAAATGGATAAATTCTTGGACTCTTATAATCTTCCACGGTTGAAGGAAGAGGATGTAGCATATCTAAACACCCCCATCACCATTGATGAAATTAAAACAGTAATCAAATGTCTGCCGAAAAACAAAAGCCCAGGTCCAGATGGATTCACTAATGAATTCTATCAAACTTTCCAAGAGGAACTACTGCCAATCTTGGCAAGACTCTTTCATGAAATTGAACAAACAGAAACACTTCCAAATAGCTTTTATGAAGCCAACATCACCTTGATACCTAAACCAGACAGAGACGCTACCAAAAAAGAAAATTACAGACCAATATCACTGATGAATGCAGATGCAAAGATCCTCAACAAAATCCTGGCAAATAGGATTCAATGCCTCGTTAAGAAGATCATCCACTACGATCAAGTAGGTTTCATCCCAGGAATGCAAGGCTGGTTTAACATCCGTAAATCTATCAACATAATACACAACATCAATAACAAGAAAAATAAAAACCACATGATCATATCAATAGATGCAGAGAAAGCATTTGATAAGGTCCAACACCCATTCTTGATCAAAACTCTCAGCAAGATGGGAATGGAGGGAACCTTTCTCAATATAGTGAAGGCCATCTACCACAAGCCAGTGGCAAATATGATCCTCAATGGAGAAAAACTGAAAGCCTTCCCTCTAAATTCTGGCACAAGACAAGGCTGTCCTCTCTCACCACTCCTATTCAACATAGCACTGGAAGTACTTGCTATAGCGATTAGGCAAGAAAAGGATATCAAGGGAATCCAGATAGAAAAGGAAGAAGTCAAGCTCTCACTGTTTGCAGATGACATGATACTCTACTTAGAAAACCCTAAAGACTCTATCAAAAAGCTTCTAGAAACAATAGACTCATATAGCAAGGTGGCAGGCTACAAAATTAACACACAAAAATCAATGGCCTTTCTATATACCAATAGTAATAAGGATGAAATGGACATTAAGAAAACAACCCCATTCACAATAGTACCACACAAACTCAAATATCTTGGAATCAACTTGACTAAATATGTGAAGGACCTATACAAAGAAAACTATAAAACTCTGCTCCAAGAAATAAGAGAGGACACACGGAAATGGAAACACATACCCTGCTCATGGATTGGCAGGATTAACATCATCAAAATGTCAATACTCCCCAAGGCATTATACAGATTTAATGCCATCCCTCTAAAGATACCCATGACATTCTTCAAAGAAGTGGATCAGACACTTTTGAAATTCATTTGGAACAATAAACACCCTCGAATAGCTAAAGCAATCATTGGGAAAAAGAATATGGGAGGAATTACTTTCCCCAACTTTAAACTGTACTACAAAGCAACAGTTATCAAAACAGCATGGTATTGGAATAAGGATAGGTCCTCAGATCAGTGGAATAGGCTTGAATACTCAGAAAATGTTCCCCAGACATACAACCACCTAATTTTTGATAAAGGAGCAGGAAATCCTAAATGGAGCAGGGAAAGCCTCTTCAACAAGTGGTGTTGGCACAATTGGATAGCCACTTGCAAAAAATTAAACTTAGACCCCCAGCTAACATCATGTACAAAGGTAAAATCCAAATGGATTAAAGACCTCGATATCAGCCCCAAAACCATAAGATATATAGAACAGCACATAGGCAAAACACTCCAGGACATTACAGGCATCTTCAAGGAGGAAACTGCACTCTCCAAGCAAGTGAAAGCAGAGATTAACAGATGGGAATATATTAAGCTGAGAAGCTTCTGCACCTCAAAGGAAATAGTGCCCAGGATACAAGAGCCACCCACTGAGTGGGAGAAACTATTCACCCAATACCCATCAGATAAGGGGCTAATCTCCAAAATATACAAGGCACTGACAGAACTTTACAAGAAAAAAACATCTAACCCCATCAAAAAATGGGGAGAAGAAATGAACAGACACTTTGACAAAGAAGAAATACGCATGGCCAAAAGACACATGAAAAAATGTTCCACATCACTAATCATCAGGGAGATGCAAATCAAAACAACGATGAGATACCACCTCACACCCCAGAGAATGGCACACATCACAAAGAATGAGAATAAACAGTGTTGGCGGGGATGTGGAGAGAAAGAAACTCTTATCCACTGCTGGTGGGAATGCTGTCTAGTTCAGCCTTTATGGAAAGCGATATGGAGATTCCTCCAAAAACTGGAAATCGAGCTCCCATACGATCCAGCTATACCACTCCTAGGAATATACCCTAGGAACACAAAAATACAATACAAAAACCCCTTCCTTACACCTATATTCATTGCAGCTCTATTTACCATAGCAAGACTCTGGAAACAACCAAGATGCCCTTCAACAGACGAATGGCTAAAGAAACTGTGGTACATATACACAATGGAATATTATGCAGCTGTCAGGAGAGATGAAGTCATGAAATTTTCCTATACATGGATGTACATGGAATCTATTATGCTGAGTGAAATAAGTCAGAGAGAGAGAGAAAAATGCAGAATGGTCTCACTCATCTATGGGTTTTAAGAAAAATGAAAGACACCCTTGTAATAATAATTTTCAGACACAAAAGAGAAAAGAGCTGGAAGTTCCAGCTCACCTCAGGAAGCTCACCAGAAAGAGTGATGAGTTTAGTTAGAGAAATAACTACATTTTGAACTGTCCTAATATTGAGAATGTATGAGGGAAATGTAGAGCCTGTTTAGGGTACAGGCGGGGGTTGGGTGGGGAGGAGGGAGATTTGGGACTTGGGTGATGGGAATGTTGCACTGGTGATGGGTGGTGTTCCTTTTATGACTGAAACCCAAACACAATCATGTATGTAATCAAGGTGTTTAAATAAAAAAAAATTATGCATTAAAAAAAAAAAAAGGAATTAAAGTTAGTGGATCTGCATTTTGACTCTCTTTTTATCACAAAGGGAGCAGTTAAACTCCTGCATCAGAATTTAGCTAGTAGTGATTTCTAAAGACAAATATTTATGTGTCTCTCTATTTCTTTGTTGACTCAGTTCCTTGTCATAGATCAGCATTTTAAGAAATATTTTAATAGCTCTATTATGATGTAATTCCCATGCCTTGCAATTCACGCATTTGGCCCAAGTCATTGCTAATGCATTCTAACCCATTGTTTTAATGGTGCCATAGACTTGTGTCCTTTGCCAGAAGTGCCCTTACCTTTTCTTCCTCTATGATTTTTGTGAACTTATAATAATATAATAAATGCCTGTACCTATTGTAAAAAAAAAAGAAAAAAAAAGAAAAAAAGAAAAAAAATACATGAGAATTCTAGTATTTTTGTTTTGGTAAAATAGTTATAATTCTCATCAAATATTTAAGACAAACATTTGACACATTTTTGCTAAGTTCTAAAAGGTCCTGAAGGTAGAATTTTCAGGAACTTAAACTTTGAGCGTATAACCATAATGAATATTTCACTTTGAGATGTATTAGAGAACTGGACTTTTGTTAACAGGATCCACAAACTGCATGATCTGCTTTGGAATCAAGTCTCATTACTTAAAGAGGAATGTATAATTAAATATTTTGATTTAATAATAGCATTAAAATGTATAAAGAGATATTTTCTAACCTCTATAGAAATTATTCCATTAAGCTAACAAAGTCCTACATTCTTTTTCTTGCCTACTTTAGATATTATTTGAATAACTATTTTCACTGCTTAACTTGATTCAAATTTTACTTAAGTGTATTTTTAATATTATTGATTTTATTCTCAGAATTTACTATTTTATAAGTGATATATAAATGTGTGGAGAAAAAGTCACATTATTTTCCTTCTATTTTTCACATTTTCTCAGACATGTCAATATTACTTAGCACCACATATGTTTAAAACTCTTAATATTTATAAAAATTTTTAAAAATAATTTGCTTGCTTTTCTGAAAATCTTTATAAATATTGTAGGCTCACCTTCAGGCTATTTAAAATAAATGTACAAAAGGTCCTTAATTATTGAAATATAAACTAAACTTGGGAATATTATTCAAAATTATATATTTTAGAAATAAAGATTTTATTTGTAATAAAATAAAGATTTTATTTATAATAAAATAAAGATTTTATTTGAAAATTCTCAAAAAGGGGAAGGAGAGGAAGAGAAAGAGAGAGTAAAATCTCAAAATAAAATGTGAAATTTTCCAAAACTAAAGAGACACAGTACACATTCTAGAAGTATGAATGTATACATCTCAACAGAGAGATGCTGGTGACATGTACATGTGGGGACCATGTGCATGAGGGCAACGCTTATGTGCTCAAAATCATATTTTAAAATTCACCAAAATGAAATAAAACAATTTTTAGGGGAACAGAGCAATAGCACAGAGGGTAAGACACTTACCTTGCATGCATTGGACCCAACACCACACATGATCTGTAACCATGCCAAAAATGATCCCTGAGTGCAGAGCCAAGGGTAAGCCCTGAGTACTACTGTTTTTTTCTATACCCACTCACTCCCGTCTCTTCACCCCTGCAAAAAAGGGGAAAAGTTAGAATTGAAAATAACTAGCTTGTTAAAGGAAATCTAGCATAATTCACAGCATGAATATATGTAACACATGGATTAAGAAACAGATTTTAAGAAAGAAAAGATCTAGAAAATATAAAGAGATTTTTCTCTTCCATATTATATAATATGGCATAGTTACTCAAAACTGGTTTCATATAAAAACAAATAACCTAATAATCTTATGGTGTTATTTTTGTTTCTAGACAATTTTCTTTTATCCTCATGCTCAATCAAAAAAAATACGTTATGAAGGTCTGGGAGAAAGAGGGGGGCAGAGACAGAGAGAAAGAGTGTGTGTGTACAAGAGTAGAGACACATGATCTTGCAAGTGTCTAATCCCATCTAAATGGCACGATATATGGTTCCTAGAGCTTTACGAGAGGATACTCATGAGCACAAAGCCATAAAGTAACACTTGAGCATGAATATTACTGACTGTTGAGTTCCCTAATCCCTCAAATGCAAAGTATTTAATTGAAAGATATGTTTTCTGAAATTGTGCTATAATATAAATTTTCTGCAGCCATAAAAAGGAGTAAGGATTCTGGTGATAGTTACACGTGTACTAAAAACCATTAAGTATATACTTGGAATAAATTGTCTGGCTTATGATTTATATTATAAGGCAAAATATGAAAACAATTCAAGTGTCCATTGATGAAAGAATAAAGATGTGAAAATATGATGTGAAAATGCAATATGTATGTGTGCTTAATAAATCTTGCCTATTTTAACATGAGTAAAAACAAAAGGTATTGAGAAAGATAAAGAACTGTATAATCTTACTCATGGAATATATAAACAAAACCAAAATAACTCTTAGAGCTAGAGAACAGACTATGAGTTGCAGAGTGATTGAAATTGATATAAGTCAATTGTTTGTGGGTGGAGACAAGACCTTTGGTGGTGATAATGATGTGGTGTATAGATATCAAATTACAATGCTGTACATCTGAATTTATAGTGTCCTAAACCAATATTGCTTCAAGAATGATCTATTTTTAAAGAAAATATATGAAAAAATCTATAAACTATACAAATAGAACTTGAGAAATTATAATAGATATGAATGGTAGGAGGGCAAAAATATTTCAGAAACATTTAAAACAACTGTGTTTCTAGGAAAATGAAACTGAAAACAAAAGAGGTAAGATATGAATTCTATGATACTTCCAGTGAAGTATTCTATACAATTTGGGTCAGGGATACATCATGTTCTAAGTGAATTATGATTAATGATAATATTGGTACAGACAATAAAATGGTACTTTCATTGACAAAAATAATACTTAAAAATTATGTGGAGGGCCCAGAGAGATAGTACAGCGGCATTTGCCTTGCAAGCAGCCAATCCAGGACCAAAGGTAGTTGGTTTGAATCCCAGTGTCCCATATGGTCCCCCGTGCCTGCCATGAGCTATTTTTGAGCAGACAGCCCCTGAGCACTTCCGGGTGTGGCCCAAAAACCAAAAAAAAAAAAAAAAAGAATTATGTGGTTAAATTATATGAACAAATATGGAAAGAGAACAAAAATACATTTAGATGAGTGATAGATAATGGATAATATTCACACAGATACATACAAAACACTCCTATTTATGTGTGGAATGGGGGTGAGGAAAGGGAGTGATAAGCAAATGCATTCTAGAATATTTTAAAAATTATCAGAGACCAATCACTGTAAGATTTTATATATATATATATATGTATATATATATATGTATGTATGTATGTATGTATTTGGATCACATTCATTGGCACTCAGGGGTTATTTCTGGCTCTGCAATCAGAAGTGAAGTCACTCCTGGTTTGTATGGAGGACCATATGGGATGCTGGAATTAGAGCCACTGTCCATCCTGGTTCAGCTGTGTGCAAGACAAACACCCTACTACTGTGTTATCTCTCCTGCCCTATAATGGAAAATTTTGTTAGAATGGCAATCAGGGAAGTTTTATATTTTACCTTTAAGATGCTCAAAAGCATTTTAATATTTGCAATAAGACTATCTTACTCTAATAAGGACTGTCAACTAATAAACTTTGTAAAAATGCAATGTTTTTGAAAGTGCTATCACCAGATTTTGCATAAATCATTCTCTATAATGAATCACAGCCAATAGGGACTTAAGGTAGGAAGAAAAATTTTACATCAATAAAATCTTTATTTTAAATTAAAGTAAAAATGTTTATGTTTTTTTTTACAAATATTGATGATTTCATTTTAAAAATAAAATTAAATATTTAAAATAAAAATTATTACCTTACATGGCTGTTTTATTATGATTCTTTATATTTTGGAATTATGATTTACAATACTGCTAATTGGAAAGATTTGCACATAAAATATTCTAGTACTACACTCTCCACCTGAGTATCCATTTCCTTCTACTATTGTTCTAGTGTCCCACACATTATTGTCCTCCAAATCCCCTTATCAAGGTAAGTAGAAAAGCTTTTTTGATATAAAAATGACTAAATTAATGGGTAAATGGATGAACTGTACTAATTATGCTAGGAATTTGAAACTGCTTGTACCACTTCCAATTCTTCCCAACTGTTTAACCTTATGCAAAGAGAAGAAAGAACTAGAAAATGAAGGGAACAGAAAGAAAAATCATTTTACATGGGTTCAAAGTTTTGTGTCAAAAGATATAGGTATAAAAGTAAACTTGTCATTAGATATTAGTCTGAGGTTAAAACCATCTCAATGAAATTGGGATATCATTGTAATGGATTTATATGAACTTGACCATGACCAAGTCTATTCTCAGAGAATTTCTCTTTGGAAATGTCTTAATCTTAATCATGGGTCATGAATGAAATTTCCTTCTACACCTACTTAGGTGTAGAAGGAAATTTCATTCATGACCCATGATGTAGTTACGTAAATCAGAGGCCAGAGTGATATAGCAGGAGATAGGGTGCTTGCCTTGTACACAGCCAAATCGACTTTAATCTTCACTTAGCATCCAATATGGTCCTCTGAGCATCACCCAGAGTGCACCTTGAGCACAGAGCCTTGAACACAGCCAGGTGTGATCAAAACAAAACAAATCTGAAAGATTATGGGATTCCAGAATCCAAATACTAAGGTTGGGCTGGGTTTTTTCATGACCTCATTTGTTAAGTAGCTTTACTGCTACTACTAGCAGGAATATTTTTCTAAGCCATTATGGGACCCTTCCAGTTGAAAAGATAATAAATGGCCAAGAGCCACTTTATTCAGATGTGGCAAATTTTTCATCTTCGGAAGGTCATTATCATCTTTTTGATCTATCCCTATGACAAAAAGGATATTCCATTCACATTTCCTTTAGGCCCTTTGTAGAACCCCTGAAGCTTGACAAAATTAGAATATCTATTTGTATTAGTTCATTTTCCTTCTGTCATTCTCCAAACTAAATTCATTCTTCTCTAACACAATGCTATAAATAATTAAAGCTTTGTCTAGAAATAAATTGGATGGAAGAAGAAATGCTGGAACTGGGGTAACCATTTAATGATTATTTGGAATAGAACAGGTATGAAATTATGAGAAAGTAGAGATCAATATAGTCACTGATCTTTATTCTTTATCTTTATCAATGAAACATAGTTACAGTGCAGCAATAGTGGCTATTCTTTGAATTTTCACCTAAACATCACTTCAAATGAAAACTAATTTCTCACTTCATTTATGCTTCCACTTGTCCACATGCTAGCTTTAGTAACTGTCACCAAAGTACCAACAATGTACCAAATACCACGTATTTTAGGATAAATGATCTGTAGTCTACCATCCCTACATTAAATCTGGGTGTCCTTGAATCTTCCTCAACCAACTACATAAGGCAAGAAAGATGTGCTTGTTTTTTTCTTTGCATAAACATTAGGAAAGGGATCTGATAAAAATTTATCCTTTCAGAAGCTTGTTTCCAGGTGAGAAGTCCAACTGGTCTTCTGGAAAACAGGCATCATGGGAATTTAGATTTTGTGAAGTTCTGAAGAAATTCATATGGTGAAGAAGTAAAGTACTTGACTAGGAAGGAAGTTCTCTAACATCTATGTACTGTCAGATCTCTAAATGACTCAAGAAGCACAACTATGAATGGCTCACTCCCCTCCCAAATGAGACCAGAAAAAAAACCTTACCTATATGAGCCCAGTCAATCCATAGAATTTTTAGAAATAAAAATTCATTATTTTTAGGTTAGTTATTATATAGAAACCTATCTAAATAAAACCTATTTAAAATACATATCTAAATTATAAAATAAATAAATAAATAAAATATCTAAAATAAAACCCATCTAAAAAATTCTCAACATATAGACCCTGGCAAAGTCTAGTCCTTTATTTATTTATGTATTCATTTATTTATTCATTTATTTATTCACTTGGCATTTATTAAATACATCTATATATCAGCTTCTAGGGACTTTTTCTATATGAAATTTGATCTGTTAAAGCAACCAACAATATATGCACTGTTAATAGTCAATTTGTCTAATTTGGTAAACTAAATGATAGGAATGTGGCTTACCTGGCTTAATATTATGCAGTATATAGGAGAACCATACAAACCGTCTTCTAAGTCCTGAATTCCACTCTTCAGAAACTGCTATTCTATTGTCAAGAACGTGTGTTATAGATATACCTAAATATATCTAGATATATCTAATATAATATATATCTAATCTAATATAATATAATATATTTAGATATATCTAAAATATCTGTTTTAGATATATAATGGACACCTATAGAAAATGAGACATTGTTACAATGCAGCAATAGTGGCTCTTCTTTGAATTTTTACCTAAGCTTAGATTACCATGTTTCAGCAAATGTAATTTGAGAAGAGGTGAGAAAATTTAGCAATCCACCTACTCCTCAACTTTGATCATTATCTGAAATAGGTACTTAATTCCTTCCAACAGGAAACTTACTAAAATATATTATTTCAGCAGGGTCTTAAGTTTTGGTTCCCAAAATCTATTCTACATAATCTTTCCTGAGATCTATTCATGCATCAAATACTTTTTGGGTTAGTGAATTTATAATTTAGAATAGTCTTATTTCCTCATAATCTATAAATGGGTCTGTTATAAACATCATCCAGTATTTTTACCTTTTCCCCTATAAGCATATATTTGGAAATGCCCTAATACAGCCCCAGTACTCTTTGCTATTCTTTTGTCATTCATTTAGGCAATTGGTTTTCTTCCTTCCAAGTTTTGCTATAAACTGGAAAACAAGGAATTTCCTTAATTTTGCATATTAATCACTATTGGTGACTTAGAGACCAAGAGGATTTTGATTGTAGAAATAGTAACACATACTAGATGTGATTTTATGTCATTTCCACAGGAGGATTCCCACCAACCACTGTCCTCCTTGGCATTGTCTTGTGATGTGGTAGCCAGCCAACTAGCACCTAGGAGAGAAGCCATGTATCTCTTCAGACTGAATGAAACTATTATTTTCCTTTCGAGTCCTATCAGAACTATTGGCAAAGAAAGTCCAGGAAAAAATATTTAAAAAATCTGTCCTTTTCATAGAGATTAACTTATTCTGTGTATTCACCAAGTACCCATCGATAGCTAAAAATAAAACACCTTCAGACATCCATTTACTAGTGTTGGATAAAGCAAGAGTTTATGTCACCAAATCTACCAGTGAGTATGCAGTCTCCACTCCAGCATAAAATGAACAAAGGTATAACCACATACCTTCTTGTCATGACTCAGCAACTACCCCAAATCTTTAAACAAATGTCTCAGCAAGAATAAAGCTCTCAGAAACAATTTTTGCATACAGAGAAATCTAAATATTGAATTAGAAAAATTGTGTTTATCATTCTGCTTAAAAAATAAGCAAACACCTGATTCAATGGAAAACTTAATATTTTAATATGAGGCTTCTGAATTATGTCTTTTCACTGCATTAAATTCTGAAAAGTACCAGTGATGTGTGTATAATGTGTAATATGTGCATTAATATATTATTACATGATGCACACTGTAATATGATGTACTAAATATAATGAAAAGCAAGCAAATTATAGTTAGGACCAGGTTATTCTAAAATATGCAACATTGCAAGAACAAGGCTAATACTAATAAAAAAATGTTACCTGGGGAATTCATGTGATACACACAAGAGTCTACCACAGTAAATTAAAATTCACAGAAACAGAAAAGAAAAAAAGAAAGCTGGCAACACCTCATTTAGAGCCCAGTTGGAGGATGCAGAGGAAAGGTCTGTGGAAATGGACCTTTGAGCCAAGGGTGGCTTCTTTTACAGGAGCATAAAACCACTTTTAGTGCAGGCAGTCCCAAGAAGGGTCACAGGCCACCAGACATCCTTTTCTAAGACCTTTGAGTAAAGTCAGATATTCATGCAAACTTTCTTTTACAGAAGTAGAACGATTTCAGAGTGTCTCCATTTCATTCATTTCACTGTGTACTGACTGAAGATCTGGGCTTTGGTTTCTATGCCACATCCCTTGTCACTCCAGCAGCTATGAATCCCAGTATTCCTTTGCTCTGGAGCAGGAATAAGCAGACTAGATAGTAAATATTTTTACTTTTGCAGGTCAGTTGATCTCTTTTGCAACTTCTCAGATCTGCTGATGCAGCACTAAAGATGCCAGGGTCAATAGTAAATGTTGGGCCTGAATGGATTCCGATCAAATTTTACAAAAACAAAAGTTGGCCAGGCTTAGCTCCCAACCTGGATTTTGCTGACTTTCAATTTATAGCAGGAGCCATTTCTTTGTTTATGTTCATCTGCTTCTGTGGTTTAGTCAGCTATTTTACTTTTTCTGTCTGACAGATTTGCCCTAATTTCTTGGCAATTAAAAATACCATTAATGGGGATCAATTATCTGGCAGTAGATGGAAACTAGACTTTTGGTCCATAGTATAGCATAGAGAAATGCTTAATTCTAATTCTGTATACATGAAACTTTTATGTTATGAATCAGTGAAAATTGATTAAAATTTTTAAAATAGTCCAGTTATTGATTCAGAAGGGGGAGATAAAGTTAAAATATTATAAAAATATTCTTGCGACTTATCAAAATAGTTTTGTGGGTTTGCCCATATCTGTATTTTTATTACTTGATTTGTGTGGTATCAAAATCTCAATTGTGTTAAAATTATATATGTATAAATATATTAATATATTAGTTTGGGAGACTCTTCCTAGCAGTGCTTGGCAGTACCTGGCAGTGTTCATAACTCTGTACTGAAGTGTTGTTCCTGTAGGTGCTGGGGAGACCATGTACTTCCAGGAATCAAATTTGAGCCTCCCATCTACAAAGCATACGCACCCTGTTGACCTATCTTGCAGGCCTCTGTTTTTGTTTATTTTCTTTTTTGGTAAAACTTTAATGTCAACCTTCTGTGTCATGTTTTATTTTGGGGTGTGTGTGTGTGTGTGTGTGTGTGTGTGTGTGTGTGTGTGTGTTTTGGAGTCATACTTAGCAGTGCTCAGGGGTTACTCCTGGTGGAGCTCAAAAGATCAGATGGAGTTTCAGGGATTGAACCTGGGATTGCCACATGGAAGACAAATATCCTATCTGTATCTCCAGTTCTGTCTCATGTTTCAGAAGTTCTCCAATTCACAAATGGAGAATAGTTGGATTTTTTTGTATTTTTCAACATAATCTCTCTTTCAACTCATGAGGCAATTTGTGATTACTGGCTCATTTAAATTTATTTTTGTTATCTTCTATCCTACATTTTTAACATCCTATTTCTACCCTCCTTCCCTATCCATTGTTGTTCACGCCGCTGCTGTTTTAATGACAAGGTTGCACACACTTGATTGTGGTGCTTACCACGGGGTAAACACTTGATTGTGGCACCAGAGTGTGGGGCAGTTCTAGAGATTGATCTCATGACCTTGTGTTTGCAAAGCTATATTTTCAAAGCTCTGCTATGTTATTTCTATTCTTTCTCATTTCTTCCCTTTCATTTTTCTACTACATTAATCAAGTTTTCTTTATCATTTACTCTGTAAATTTGGGTAACTGAAAATTTCCGATTCTTTTGATGTTAGTCCATTTGTTCTAATACTCAAGTAACTACATCATAACTGATGTCATTCTAAGCCTCCACTCTCCTCTCCAGTGACAGAGGACCCTTCACATTCTCACATTCAGCTTTCCATTTTAGTCTTAATTTAGAACTGGCTTTTAATTCTGAAAAAATGATTTTCAAGCTATGTGAAATACTTTATTTGTTCACTATTGATTCTTGCATCTTAAGTTTTCTTTTGAGTACAGTCTTTTCCTTCAAACTAGTAGTGTTCTTTCAGCAATAATCTAAATATAGTGACTTCTTTACCTTTATTTTAAAATGTTTATTTTTGTTCTCATGCCTTAATAATACTCAGGTTGGTTATAAAATTCTAGTTGAATTCTAATGCTGCACACCTGAAACTTGTATGTCATAAATCAGTGTTTATAAGAATAAGAATTATTCTGACTTTTCTCATAAATTTATCTTTAGAAAATATATTTTGTGAAAATACTCTGCTACTTAAGTGTGTCTGTCTAGTCACCACATGATTTTTCATTGCTTAATTGATAAGTTTAGAGGGCATCTCCTCTCCCATAACAGATTTCTTTAGCTATGCTATGAAATAGGGTATTCTGTAACATAATATAAATTTAAACTCCAAGCCGAAAAAGAATAAAATATGGAATAAAATTAGTTTTTTTTTCTTTTTTTTTTTCAGAAAAGTACTTGTTTCTTACTTACTGATTTTATGGACACTGAGGAAATTTCCCAGAGTCTCTAGTACAAGTGGGTAGCTCCTTTTCTCTTGGTTCCAAAACCTAATCTTACTTAAAATAAGGTTTTGTATTTACATTATCTCTAGTACAATTCTCTAGGTTATCAGGTATTTGCTTATGTCACCATTATAATTTTATTGCCACTTTTTATATTACCTTGATTTGATTTTCTTCCAATAATATTTCATGCAACTTTTGTAGCTATTTCTAATACTTTTGGTTACATTAATTCTCCATCATACAAAATCCCACTAGACCTCTCTCATAATATATTTTCACAGCTATCCTTTTTTTTTACTAATATCCCTTCTCTCTTAATATTCCCTCTAATTTTTATCTTATTTTATCACTGTATGCTGACTTCTTTTCTTCTCTAGTAGTATATTTTGATCCTACAGAAGCCCATATGTACTATAATAACCTGAAAATATAGTTAATTAATGGTCTTCTACCATCATATAGACACCAAAACAGTTATACTAGTTTCAGTACATTTTATATTGGTGCAGGAAATTTTTTATTTTAAAGTCACACTTTGATTCTGTGAAGATATTCCTGAGTGTAGGTTTCTCTAGTGAGTATTTTAAATTTAATCACTCTTTTTGATAGCTATTGATGTGGAGTTCTATTTTCTCACTCCATTCCTGACTGATGGACTGTGTCTTTAAAAATAACCTCAGTCAGCTACATTATCTTCAGCAAGAGTGCCTAAATTCACTGATGCAAAATTTCAATCCTTAGTAGCAGATACATGTTTATTCATCTTCTGTGTAGAAATAATAATCTATATTATATCAGTAACCACTATTATAGACAGCTTTTATCCTTGATTCTTCACTCTCCAAGTACAGAACCAGCTAACTTTTTCTGTAGAAAAAGGGAAACAGAAAACAGAGAAACCTAATAGAACCGTAATGTGATCTTACCTTCTAAAATTACAATTTAATACCATATAAATCACAAATCATATGTTACTGAGGATTTACTGTTAAACTTATATACATAATATATGAAACTATAAATAATATTTGCAATATTCATCTTTAAAATATGCAATTCAGTGACAATAAGCACACTTCTATACCTGTCCAACCATTCCCACTATCCACCTTTAGACAGTTTTTACTACTCTACCCTGTATCTCTGTATCCATTAAGCAATAATTTTCCCTTCTTTCTCTAGTCCCACAGTACACTATTTTACTGCCCTTCTCTAGGAATTTAACTATTATAGTTAGCTTATACAGAATCATAAATTTATCTTTAGGTGACTGAATTATTTAATTTAGTAAAAAGTCTTTCTTATGGAGTATCTATCAAAATTTTATCTCGCCTTTACTTTTTTTTGTTTGTTTGTTTGCTTGTTTTGTTTTGGAACCACACCCTGTGATGCTCAGGGCATATTCTTGCCTCTGTGCTCACAAATTACTTTGGTAGTTTCAGAGGTCCAGGGACCATTTGGGGTGCCAGGAACTGAACTTGGGTCTGGCTGCTCACAAGGCAAACACCCTACATACTGTGCTATTGCTCCGGCCTCAAGCCTTTACTTTTTAATGCATTCCGTTTTTACATGTCACCTCGGAGAAAGCTTCTTTTATATTAGCTACAAAGCCCTCAAGTATTTTATCTGCATAGAGACCAGCTCATCACTGACATCTTTCACTCATCAGCCCTTTAAATGCCATTCTTCAGCTATGACTCTGGCTCTGTCATGTTTGAACTTTCCTTAGCCTTTTAACAAAAGACAGACTTTGGAAGCACACCATCTTTATATAGAAAAGGAATTTCGGTTCTGAAATATATAGCTGCTTAATTTATTAAATGAGAATTTGAAAGCACTGACCTTCACCAATAAGGAAACTGACTTGTCTAGCAAGAAAATAATGTATTGAGTGGTATCAGCTTTATCTTTAACCCATCTTTGTTCTTGTTCCAACCTTGGGATATTGTAAAAGTACTTGCCAAGTTATGACCAGCTGCACCGATAAATTGGTTATTGGTATTTATCTCTGCCCTAACCCCACTCTTTTCTGTCTCTACAACAGACTTTTGATCAGTCCTGCTCTTTGCTTTTTAGCCACTTCCCTTTCCTAGAAATAAGGTTTAATCTTCCAATGCTTTTTAGGACCCTTCAAGATAGAACCCCAATTATTTTTTGAATAACCTTAAATTACCTTTTCAGGTTGAGCCAAAAAGGATTATTTACTTTAATAGTTATACATCCTATAATTTCCTCCTTGGTCTTTATTATGTTTTTCCCTTTAATGGCAACACTCTCCCAGTCTCTTTTAAAAGTATGGTCCAAAAATGAAGCTCATGTCAAAAAAAAGACCTATTAAAGAAGCTCTTTCAAATTCTTCCAGCTCCATATGATCATTCATTACTTTCTGAAAAATTTTATTTCTATATATTGTAGAGTCTCTGAGATTATATCTTTTGAGTTAAAATTTTTCACATAGTTACTGCAACACTTGTCCTAGTATCTGACAATTAACGTCTAGAAGTTAAAAGAAGTGATTGTGTTTTATACTCCAATACCACCTAGCATTGTGACTTATACAATTGTCTTTTTAAATATTTTTATTCTATTGTTGCTTGTTTACTTATACCAGATCCTTGACATTGACATCTTAAATTGATCATGAAACCAGTTATCAAATATCTGAGTCCTCTGGAATCCTAATGGCATAAAGGAGAAAGTAGAGTTATGAAACATGAAAAATAGATAAGTTATGGACTAGTGTCCAACTATTGATTGTTTTTTCAATTGTAGTAATTTTCACAATTTTACCTGGATTAAAATTTGTTTATCTTATTATTGGTTTTGATTCTAAGATAAATATAGATGAAAACAACCTCGGATTTAGATAAAAAAGAAAACAGTGATTTGGAGATGAAGATTTTTTTTTAAATTTTTATTGTGACCAATGTGCATTACAAATCTTTCACTGCATCATTTATGGTACATAGTGACAATGAATGAAGGGCATTCCCACCACCAGTGCTGACCT
Organism: Suncus etruscus; assembly: GCF_024139225.1. NCBI lineage: Eukaryota > Metazoa > Chordata > Mammalia > Eulipotyphla > Soricidae > Suncus > Suncus etruscus. The sequence goes on along the minus strand of NC_064852.1, from coordinate 74,583,990 downwards.
CCCTCCGTCCCTATTCCCAGCATGCATCCCACATCTCCCTCCTCTTCCTCCCAGTATGCCAGTGCAACTGGTCTCCACTTTACAGTTTGTTGTAGATTGAGCATCCATTCCACCGTCATTGGAGATAAAAAAGGATAAGAAAAAGGGGAGAAAAAAATTTGGTGACAACTACCAAAAAAGAAAGGAGAAAAGAAAAAAAAGAAAAATGGAGGAAAAAAGAAAAAAAATGGACCCAGCAAATAAAAATAAAAATAAGTCTCTAGCTGTCAGAGAAAAAAAACCAAAATATTCTAAAGAAATACGTGTCCATTTTATGTATCTTGAAACAGTTTGGGGTTGTTACACACAATGCACGGCTTTGGTCTGTGATAACGCTTGTACACTACTGATTAAAAAGAGTAATGTAGATTAGAGATGTTTGGGGGGGATAGAGAGTAAAGGAATAAAAAAGAGCTTTGTAGGGATGTGGGAAAGGGCACGATACATAATAAAGATTCTGGATACGTAAAAAGTAACATAACAGTAGGAATACACTTAATATATGAAGTACGCGCGGGGGCGCTATAATTCTTACTAAATGTTGTCTTATATAGTGACGATTCTAACCGCTTTTCTTCTTCTCTTTTTGAGCTGTTTAACAAGGAATCTTAGAGAAAGAGTCCCCCAGATTAATGCTTATGATTGAACCATAATTGTTCTTATCACCCCCTTATGGGCCAAGAACACCACATGGCATTGCTCCTTTTTTGCTTAGGCACATTAAAATGGGAAAATACTATACATATAAATAAGATCCTATCTAATAGAGATTGGTACAGACTAATCTTATAGTGCAAAGGGACCTTACACCCTGAACATTGACATAACGACCTGGCACAGACCTCAGAAGAAAGGGCATTCCCCTGAACCAGGGAAGCCATCCACAAAACATCCAGGCTGGTCTATAGCATCACCTGGAAGCAATCCTCTACCAAGGAAGACTCTACACTGCTCAGACATTGTCCTGCTCAAAAGAGACTTCCATTAACACTGAGAAGACTTAACAACAACAACGATTTGCTTACAGGACAGGGCTCCCTGCATTGCCCTTTGATTGTAAGGTGAAACCAGAGGACGCTCCACATCCTGACTTCAATGTTGGATATACAGATTCCAGGATCTTAAATACAGAAGCTTGATACCAACAACAGAGACTGTGTGAAAAATATAAGTGTGTTGGCACTACAGACAATGTCTTGGATTGGACGATCTAGCTTGCCTGGAGCCTAGAGTTGGTCTTGTGCCAGGAACCTTCAGGGGTCGGGTCTTTTTGTATTTAGGCCAAGGTTATTTCTTTCCATGTCCCTCATATTTTGGTGGGCCTATGCAAACAACAATTGCCACTCTAACACCATTTTTGCTGTGCTCCTTTGACTCTAATCCTTAAAAAGAACCCAGTTAAGATTTGAGGTCAACTTAAGCTAATATGCATGAATATGGAAATGTAAAAAAAAATGCTATGCCTGTAATGTTTAAGGAGTTATGTAAGTTTTATGGCTTTAGATTGCCTTGTGCGCTGTTAAGAAATATTATAGTGTGTTACAATCTTAATGTTCTTTGGATGAAATTTCAAAGTTGGGATATCAGCAAGGGGACTTCTGAGAATTATGTTATGTATTGTCCTTCCACTGTAACTTTACCTTGTCCTCTTTCTTTGCATCCTTGTTCTCATAATTACAAATAAAAAATTAAAAAAAAAAGAAAAAAAAATAAGTCTCTAAATAATTACAACACGTGTGAAAAAGAAAGAGAAAAGTGAAAGAACAAAGAGAAGGGAAATAAAGTCAAAAACTAACAAATCAAAACAAAACAAGAAAAAGTATGGGTGCTGGGGTGGTGGGGTTTGGTGTTCCCCCCACTTTTTTTTTTTTTTTTGCATAGGCACAGTAAGTATTGGGGAATTCCCGTGGCTTAAGAGATTCAGGGTTTCTCCATCCTTGAAGCATACCATCATGGGATCAACTCCTGGCTCCATATATACTCATTATCCCATCTCAAAGGCTTTTTTGTGATGCCAGGAAAGTTTCCTCTCAGTTATGTGTGAGAAATTCAAGCCACTATAGCTAGCGATCTTGGTATTTGCGCAGGTTATAGGTCAGGTTCTAGGATAGAGTCTCTAGGTTCTAGAGGTTCCTATCCATCGTTGATGTGGTGCTCAGTCTTCTGAAACACTTGCTCTCTGATTTCGTTAAGTCCCTAGGCTGAAGCCTAGGATATTATGGATCCAAAGGTTCTGCTCAGTCTCTGTTGTCCAAGTTGGACCTCTGCAATAAGACATCTTGTTGTTGTTGTTGTTGTTGTTTTTATGTGTCCTGGACTGCAGCCTAGGGTAGGGTTTTCCTTATTAGTCCCAAGGTAGGCTCTGTTCAGTCACAGTTGAAAAAGTCAGTTTTCTGTTGTTGGTGCTCTTATTTTTCACAGTTCAAAGGACGATAGCTCTTCTGATTTCCATTTAGTGTTAGGTGATGTAATAGGACAGCCTGCTCTTAGGTCAAGTTTTCCTTTCCTCATTATCATATCAAAAACTGGCACAAGTTGGTGCCAGAGTACTGTTATAAATCTCCCAATGGAGCTTAGTTACTGGTGGTGTTGCCCAGAGCTGTATCATTTCTACATTGGGGATCTGGGGTTTCAGATTAGACTAACACTGTCCAATCTCCTGGGGACTGGTTGCATTCACATGACACATGTTCAGGATGGGAGGCACCCTTCTGCTATAAAAAGTGAGTTCTTATCTCTAGAAGATAAGATCTTGTTTCTGTGTCTATGGTTTCCCTTTTTTTTTTACTGTGCCCATACAAAAACGTATGATGTCATACTGTGTTGCTGGTGCTATTCTGGGTAAGGATGACAGGCTGTACACACAGTCTCTGTCGTCTGGTTTTGTTCTGAGCTTTTATCCCAGTCAAGGCATTTTGTACCAAGCAGCACCGAAAATGGTAAGGATAGAGAAAAAAATGTATATATTAAAATAGAACAAATAAATAAAACTGAGTTTAAAAGAAAAGGTATTCGAATAAAACAAGTGGTGGAGGAGGCTACTTGTATATTTAGGAATACACATCTTAACATGTATTGTTATACAGGTATTGAGCTACCAATAGGCAATATAAGACTCCCAATTAAGTCTTTTGATATATTCTTGTGGGGAGTAAAAGCCAAGGCACTTTTCGATTCACAGGCCTTGGAATTGAGATTGAGAGATGCTTTGCTGCATTACGAGACCATATAGCGTCTTTGAGTTGGGGGTTTTGCTGAGGCCGATTCCTAAATCGTGCAACAGTCCACGATTTGGTGGGGGTGAGAGGGGCCATCAAGTATGAGTCAGCAGGCGTGCTGGTTGTAGTTCTTTGCTGAGGCATGAGAACAGGGACCCAGAGGATGTCTTTCACTGAGGAGCTGGAAGGTGGTCTGTTGGGGCAGGAGGTTGGTCTTGGTGCCTACCGAGTTAGGAACTGAGGGTAAAGAGGGTTAAATTAGGGGAAGATAACGGATCAGGATTGAAAAATGAGGGGATAGAGGAGACACAGGGGTAGGGGAGAGGCAATACATGACAGGGGATATATACAATACATATATATATATCACAAACAATTCATATATATATATATATATATATATATATATATATGAATTGTTTGTGATTTTTGCTTGGAGTCAGTACAGAAAGTCACGTCCATAAAGACTGACTTTAAAGAACTATTTGAGTGTTATCATCCAAATCTTTGGTATTCCGTTTCCTTTCCTAGGAGCCGTCTAGAATGAAGAACATTTTTAGATACTGCCACAAAAGTATATTTGCATTTGCGCCCGTGCGGTTATAAAAATGAGTATTAGTAAGAAAGACACCGCTGCAGGGGATCCAGTATGAATACAGGAGTAGTTTCTCTCTAACCCCCTCCCCCCAGAGCCTAGTTGCCAATCCTTGCCCTGAAGACCAGTTTGGCATGGGGGGATCTCGGTCTCCTGGACTAGTAGTTGGTCAGCCCAGGAGGCCATTGGCCAGCTGTCTGCCCAGTATCCCAGCCATACCTGTAGGAGAGGAACAGTAATTCTGGCATGTGGGATTTTCTGGGTCCAGCTGCAGCCTCCCTCTCCAGTATGAAAAAGCATAGGGGAGGAGTTTGCCTCTTCCCCATCCCCCCAGAGCTCAGATGCCAGACCTGGCCTTGAAGGCCAGCTTGGCGTGGGGGGCTCTCGGTCCCCAGGACTAACTGGTCAGCCTTTGTAACTAACTGGGGGCCTTTGGCCAGCTGTCTGTCCAGATTCCTAGCCATGCCAGTAGAAGAGGAGCAGTAGTCCTGGCATGTGGGATTTTCTGGGTCCAGCTGCAGCCTTCCGGAGATGAAGATTTTTAACAAAATGTTCTCCCTATCCTAATTGGGGACAAAATATGATTATTCATGTACTTCCTGTAACTCTGGCATGTTTATGGTGCTTCCTGAGGTTGACAATTAACTTACATTAGAAAGTATCTATTTTTCAAGAACGTTAAAAATGTAAAGAAAATAACCACAATATCATTTTATATCTCCTGGTATAATAATTCTTAACTAACTATACAAAGTTATGATATTTATTTCTTCATTGCTTGATTATTTTAAAATGATTTTATACTTATAAAATAGTATTTAAATAGTATCTAAAGTTTCAGGGGGAAAGATGGTGGTCTTTGTTCTCAAGTGAAAGTTACTCTGCTTAGTTTTTAGAGGAATGTTCAGGTGATTTTATATTTAGAGATGCCTCTTTAGAAATAGAAAATATGGGCCCGGAGAGATAGCACAGTGGCTTTTGCCTTGCAAGCAGCCGATCCAGGACCAAAAGTGGTTGGTTCGAATCCCGGTGTCCCATATGGTCCCCCGTGCCTACCAGGAGCTATTTCTGAGCAGACAACTAGGAGTAACCCCTGAGCATCGCCGGGTGTAACCCAAAAACCAAAAAAAAAAAAAAAAAAAAAAAAAAGAAGAATTAGAAAATACAATCAGTAGTATAGAGAACCATTGAGAAAAGAAAGTGAAACAGGTTACAAATTATAATGGTATCATTTATTTATTTATTTATAAGATATTTGGTAGTAGAATTTCTTCTATTTATAAAATGTTTAGCATAACATTCTGGAGGACTGAAGAAATATTTGCTTATTAATTTTTTCAGAAGGAACAGAGAGACTAATAAGTAAAGATTAGTTTACTTGGCTCTAATCTTGACATGAAAATAGTAGATAAATTCTTTTAAAAATTTTACTTATAGGGGCCAGAGAGATAGCATGAGTTAAGGCGTTTGCCTTACATGCAGAAGGACGGTGGTTTGAATCCCTGCATCCCATATGGTCCTCCGAGCCTGCCAGGAGCTATTTCTGAGCATAGAGCCAGGAGTAACCTCTGAGCACTTCCAGGTGTGACCCAAAAAAACAAAACAACAACAACAAAAAAAAAACACCCAAAAATTCTACTTATGGGGGACTGGATAAATAGTAAAGTTAATGTGCTTGCCTGATATGCACTCCAGGAATGAACCCTGAGTACTATTGGGTGTGGTCCTAAGACAAAACAAAAAATTAGTTTTTTTAATATCAGCACCCGATATTCATATTGTGAGAACATAGAACTTTACGAAACTTAAAGTGTGTCAGAAAATTTTAATTTCTTCTCATGACAGGTTTATGGGTTATGTGACGTCAAGACAAGCAGCAGAGGGCATTTGCTGCCTTTACTCTATATTTCAAGTCTAATCAAATTGAGCACCATGCAAAACCTGGAAACTCACATAATATATTTTTATCTAAGAATACATTGCTCTATAAGGGATTATCTTTTAAAATACATTCAACTAGTTAAAAGAAAAATAATTAGATTTTGTTTCATAGTAAAAAATTATAGTGGAGGGGCCTGAGTGATAATACAGTGGGTAGGGTACTGCAGGTTGACCCAGCTTCTATTGTATTGGGCACAACCTCTTGTCCTGAGCCCTGCCAGGAATGATTCCTGAGCAAAGAACCAGAGGTAAACTCTGAGCACTGCTGGGTATAAACCAAACACCAAAATAAAACAAAAATCATAATGGAAAGATCTGCTTAGAATTACTTCAGTTTCTCAACTCAGTGTTTTCCAAAACTGGTTTAGGGTCCCCAGATGTGTTTGGAGACTGTGTTATTGGGTCTCAGCAGGAGCCAGATGGCATAATTAAATAGGGAACTGAGAGAACTTACTAAAGGGCCTATTTGCAAAGAAGTGGGCAGGATTAAGGGAGCAATAAAGGACTGTGCAGCTGAGCTGGGAAAGAGCTATTTCTAGCATTGATTTGGGGGACAAACACCAGAACCCTGAGAGTGGAGCATTGTGGAGAGGCCATCAATATGAACTGTGGTTTGCAGGAGGGTCAGATAGCCTAAGGAAAGTATGTCATTCCAAGAAGTGTTATACAAATTAGGAGTTCTAGTATAAATGTAATTTTTTTTTTGCAGATTTTATTAGCTTTCCACATTCAAATGTTAAGGGCTATTTTTTTTTAATTTTTATTTTTATTATATTGGCTTACATATCTTTCACAGTGGTATTTTAGGTACATATTAACATTGAATCAGGGGAATATCCATCACCAAATTTGTCCTCCCCCTATTCCCGTACCCTTCCTGCAACCCATATCTCTCACCACCCCCACCACCCCCCCCACCCCCCCACCCCCGCTGCTAAAGTAGGTGGTCCCCTCTTTGCCTAGCTTACTATTAGTGATCATATATCTGTTTGGTCCTGGTACCCTCCCTTGTTTCCCCCTCTATTTGAGAGGTGGAGCTTGATAATTTGAGTTATGTGGTTTTGTTTGAAGGAAAGAAAGCAATAGAATGGAGTAAAAAATAAGAAAAAAGAAAAAAGAAAAAATAATTTAAAAAATCAAATAAGCTGAAAATGGGCGGAGTCCTTCTAGAGGCTATCAACCTCAGTTTAAGAGAGGACATGGAAAAGGTAATTGAAACACCATATCAATACAGAAAGAAATATCAAATTAAATATCCCGTGAGCACTACAGCAATAAAGACAAACAGCACATAATAGTCTCAGTTCTGAAATCAAACCATGCCGGAGTGCAAAAAGAAAAATAAAGATAAAATAAAATAAAATAAAATTGGAGACATCAGCTTCAATATCTACACCAAAATAAAGATGTCAATAAAAATTGATCAATCAATAAATATATATGTGGAAAAAATGATTATTTTGTGCTTTTTTTTTCTTTTTCCCCCTATTTTTTTTCAGGAAGTATCAGTTTTATTCATACCCTATCCACCACATGTGTGGCCTATATCATAACCAATTAAGCATTCAGCCATTCTTAGCTAGCCCTGCATTTTACTCCTTTCAGCCATCATCCCTTTGACCTCCATGCTAGCAAAAGACCAAAAGGGTTCCCCCTATTTTTTAACTGAAAAAAAAAACAACCCTTAAATTGACTATTATTTCTTTATAAACTGCTGTTACTGATTTTTTCTTTTTTGGTTTGTATTTGTTTTAGGATCACACCAGGCTATGCTGAGGGATTTCTTCTGGTCCAGGATCACTCCTGAAAAATTGGAGAACCATATGGGATTGAGCTCTCAGGTCAGAAATGTGCAAGGCAAATGCTTTACTTGCTTTACTATCACTTCAGTCCCTTGTTACTTTTGATTTTTTTAAATTATCTAGGTACCGTGATTCACATTGTTGATAATAACATTTCAGGAATGTGGTGTTCCAATTTTGAACCCACCACCACTGTAGTGATTCCAATTTTCAAGATTCTTCACCTCGTAAGCAAACTTATTAATTTGGGCTCTATTTTTGTAGTTTGGGTCACATGTTTATAATAGTGTTTGTTTTATGATTTTGTCGTGAGTGGGAGAGGTGATTCTCATTGTGAAGTATTTAGTGTTCTCGATGGCTTATGTGAAGTAAAGAGAAAAAAAAATGGCAGCCTATGAAAAAGAGTCTACCACTCCTCTCTCTACTAACTTTGGTCACTAGGGAAATGAAAACATGATAATCAAGAAGGTTTCATTTGGGGCTGGAGAGATAGCACAGCGGTGTTTGCCTTGCAAGCAGCCGACCCAGGACCTAAGGTGGTTGGTTCGAATACTGGCGTCCCATATGGTCCCCCGTGCTTGCCAGGAGCAATTTCTGAGCAGACAGCCAGGAATAACCACTGAGCACTGCCGGGTGTGGCCCAAAAACTAAAAAAAAAAAAGAAGGTTTCATTTTAGACACAGCATAGTTTAATAAATAGATAGTAATAATAAATAAACATGCTATATTAAAAAATAAAATACAAAATCACTGATCATATAAACTGACACAATTGATGCAAAGAAAAGTGATAAAATTCAACATCCACTTATAATTTAAAAAAAACTCAACACAATAGGAATAGTCTATTTAAATGGTCATTTATAACAAATCCATTGCCAATATCAGACTCAATGGTGAAATATATAAGTCTTCTGAGATCAGACACAAGGCAAGAATATCCATTTTCACCTCCATTATTTAGTATAGTCAGCTCACATGAGACTTTGAACACTATCTATTAATTGCATTAATGGCTCAAATCACAACAGAATTAAAGTTTATTATGTGTACTACAGAGGCAGAAAAGGTCATTCGGGAAGGTCATGGGTAAGCAGGATCTTGTTATAGGACCAAAAATGATTTTTATTGATAAATAGATTGGAAAAAATTTAGGAGAAACAATTAATTAGAATCGATTGGATATGGGATATAACAGAGTGAATTATTTAAGTAGTTTCCCAAGTTTCTTGTTTGCACATTTGCTTATATTCACTGAGATAGTAAATTCTAGTGGGGAAATTACATACACAGAATCACATGTACATATATGAAAAGTACATGCATAGATACAAATAAAATCCTAGCTCAGAGTTGAAAAGAGATTCAATTATGTCATTCTTTTTTCTAATAATCTCATTACCTTAATAAAAATAAAAGAGACAATACAGAGACAAACAGATAAGAAATTAAATTGGAGAAGTATTTTTTATTTAGTCCAAAAAATTACAACAAAGTGAAAACTCCTCTAATGATTGTAAAGGTCTACCTTTTCAAAAAATACCTTTATTTAAGCACCATGATCACAAAAATATTTATAGTTGGGTATTACTCATAAAAAGACCACCTGCCTACACCAGTGTAACATTCCCACCACCGGTACCTCCTTTTCCCTCCTCCCAACCCCTGCCTATATTTGAGGCAGGAATTCTACTTATCTCACTCATTAACATTGTAAGATAGTTTTTAGTGTAGTTATTTCTCTAACTACCAATCTTTGTGGCAAGCTTCACAGCATGAGCCATTCCTCCCGGCTCTCATCTCTGGCAATATTACAATAATGTCTTTTATTTTCCTTTAAACCATAGATGAATGAGACTATTCTGTGTCTATCTCTTTCCCTCTGACTTACTTCACTCAGCACAATAGTTCCCATGCCCATTCATATATAGGAAAATGTCATGACTTTATTATCTCCTAATAGCTGCATAATATTCCATTGCGTATATGTACCACAGTTTCTTTAGCCATTGATCTGTTGAAAAGACATCTTGGTTATTTCCAGAGTCTGGCTATTATAAATAATGCTGCAATAAATATAGGTGTGCAGAAGGCATTTTTGTATTGTGTTTCTGTGTTCCTAGGGTATATCCCTAGGGGTGGTATAGCTGGCTCATATGGGAGCTCAATTTCCAGTTTTTTGAGGACTATCAATATTGTTTTCCATAAAGGCTGGGCTAGACAGCATTCACACCAGCAGTGAATGAGATTTCTTTTCTCTCCACATCACTGCCAGGACTGTTTGTTTTTGTTCTTTGTGATGTGCGCCAGTCTCTGTGGCATGAAACGGTATCTCATTGTTGTTTTGATTTGCATCTCTTTGATGATTAGTGATGTGGAGCATTTTTTCATGTATCTTTTGGCCATTTGTATTTTTTCTTTGAGAAAGTGTCTGTTCATTTCTTCTCCCCATTTTGTGATGGGGTTAGATTTTTTTTCTTGTTAAGTTCTGTCAGTATCATGTATATCTTTGATATTATCTCCTTATCTGATAGGTATTATGTGAATAGTTTCTACCATTCTGTGGTGACTTTTGTATCCTAGTCACTATTTCCTTAAAGGTACAGAAACTTCTCAGTTTCATCTAGTCACATCTGTTATTTCTGCTTTGACTTGTTTGGACAGGCTGTTTCCTCCTTGAAGATGCCTTTAGTCTCAGTGTCATAGAGTGTCTTACCTACACTCCATGTAGATATATATATATATATATATATATATATATGTATATATATATATGTATATACCAACATATATAGTACATATATATATATACACCCAAATATATACCTTAAGGTTTATATACCTTATGGTTTATATACCAAATATACCTTATGGTTTATATACCAAATATACCTTATGGCTTATATACCAAATATACCTTATGGTTTAGGGTCTGATATCTATTTTTTTGGTTTTTGGGCCACACCCGGTAACGCTCAGGGGTTACTCCTGGCTATGCGCTCAGAAGTTGCTCCTGACTTGGGGGACCATATGGGACGCAGGGGGATCGAACCTCGTTCCGTCCAAGGCTAGCACAGGCAAGGCAGGCACCTTACCTCTAGCGCCACCGCCTGGCCCCTAGGGTCTGATATCTTTAATCCATTTGCATTTGACCTATGTACATAGTATTAGATGGAGGTCTGAGTTTGCTTTTTTGTATATGGCTAACCAGTTTTGCCAACACCACTTGTTGAAGAAGCCTTCCTTGTTCCGTTTTGGATTTCTTGCCCCTTTGTCAAAGATTAATTGCTTGTAGATCTGAGAAGAATTCTCTGAATACTCAAGTCTATTCCACTGATCAAGGGTCTGTCTTTATTTTAATACTATGCTGCTTCAATGACTATTGATTTGTAATATGATTTAGAATTAAGGAAAGTGTTGCCTCCCATGTTCCTTTTTCTAAGAGTTGCTCTAGCTATTCGTGGCTGTTTATTGTTCCAAATGAAATTCAGGAGTGTTTGATTCACTTCTTTGAAGAATGTCATGGGTATTCTTAGATTGCATAGAGTCTGTACAATGCTTTGGCGAGTATTGTCATTTTAATAATATTAATCCTCCAATCCATGAGCAGGGTATGCGTCTCCATTTCCTTATGTCTTCTTTTATTCCTTGAAGCAGGGTTTTGTAGTTTTCTTTGTATAGGTCCTTCACCTCTTTAGTTTAGTTGACTCTAAGGTTTTTGAATTTGTGTGGCACTAATATGAATGGAATTGTTTTTTAATGTCCATTTCTTCTCTACCATTATTGGTGTATTAGGCCATTGATTTTTGCATGTTAGTTTTGTAGTTGCCACTTTGCTATATGATTTTATTGTTTCTAGAAGATTTTTGGTAGAGTCTTTAGGGTTTTCAAAATATAGTATCATATGATCTGCAAACATTGAGAGCTTGACTTCTTCCTTTCCTAGCTGGATGCCCTTGATATATTTTTCTTACCTAATTTCTATGGCAAGAACTTCCAGCACTATGTTGAATTGGAGTTGTGAGAGAGGGCAGCCTTGTCTTTTACCAGATTTTAGAGGAAAGGCTTTTAGTTTATCTCCAGTGAGAATAATATTTGCCATTGGCTTGTTTTAGTTGGCCTTGAATATATTGAGAAAAGTTCCTTCCATTCCATTTCGATGAGTTTTTTTTTTTTTTTTTTTTTTTGGTTTTTGGGCCACACCCGACGATGCTCAGGGGTTACTCCTGGCCCTGGCTGTCTGCTCAGAAATAGCTCCTGGCAGGCACGGGGGACCATATGGGACACTGGGATTCGAATCAACCACCTTTGGTCCTGGATCGGCTGCTTACAAGGCAAACGCCGCTGTGCTATCTCTCCGGGCCCTCGATGAGAGTTTTTTTTTTTTTTAATCAAGAATGCATGTTGGTAGAGCATAAAAACCGGCTAAGCTTTGCAAAAGCCGGCTCCCTGTGTGTGACACCAGGCGGGGAAAATCCACGAAAGTACACCGGCCCAGTGGGGCCCAACTGTGAAAAACTGTGAGTGTGACCTGTCTATGTCTGTCTACTGTCCTCTTGCGTGAAACTCTTGCGAGTGGGGCAAGGAGAGGCTCCAGAAACCTCGCTCGCCCAGACGCCATTTTCAGGGAGGGACTTCAGAGCATAAAAACCGGCTAAGCTTTGCAAAAGCCGGCTCCCTGTGTGTGACACCAGGCGGGGAAAATCCGCGAAAGTACACCGGCCCAGTGGGGCCCAACTGTGAAAAACTGTGAGTGTGACCTGTTTATGTCTGTCTACTGTCCTCTTGCGTGAAACTCTTGCGAGCGGGGCAAAAAGAGGCTCCAGAGGAGCACGGCCACTCCGCTTCGCTACGCGGCCGTGCACTCTTTCTAAGGAAAGAACTCCATTGCAACAAGAAGAAAAAATCACACTAAGAACAGTGCTATATCACAGAAGCAAACATTTCTCTCTGGACTGTCTTCTCTGTTGCATGCTCGGGCCTAAGATTTGACCCAGTGTGAGGCTTCATCCACGGAGGACTCCCCTCCCTTAGAGGCAAGTCAGCCCATCCAGAAAGGGAGGAGCCAGAGGAGTGTGCTGCCTACATCATATAGACAATGAATACCACCACAACACGTAGAAAAACACACAATACAAGTGTGACAATGGGGAAACAACGCAGGCCAGCATCAGACATAGAGAATGAAGATGACAATTCTGAGGACCAGATAATGACTGACCAACTAATCAACCTCTCAGATAAGGACTTTAGACTAGCAATATGGAAGATGCTCAACAGACTCCAAGAAACCATGGATCGAGTTGAACAGAACACTAATAAGAACCAAGAAAATATGAAGGCAGAAATCACAAAACTCCAAACAGAAATAACATGTCAACTAACAGGACTGAAAAAGTCAGTAAACGAAGTGAATGACAAAATGGATAAGCTCTGGGACAGGGTATCAGAAGCTGAGAATAGACTTGGTGCTGTGGAAGATGAGATACATAACAATTCCATACAGCAGGAGAGATTGGACAAAAAACTTAAAGCAAATGAGCAGACAATGGAAAAATTAGTCAAAGAATGGGAACAGACAAAAATAGAAGTCTATGATAAGATCAACAGAAACAACTTAAGAATCATTGGAGTCCCAGAGACCCAGGAAGAAAATTTCCAGGAAGAATCAATGGTCAAGAACATCATTAAAGAGAAACTTCCAGAGCTAAAGAATATATGTGATCAAATCCTGCATGCCCGAAGAGTACCAACCAAAAGAGACCCCAGAAAAACCACCCCAAGACACATCCTAGTCACAATGACAAATCCCACAGATAGAGACAGAATTCTGAAAACAGCAAGATCAAAAGGGGAAATCATGTTCAAGCAAGCTTCCCTGAGATTTACAGCAGACCTGTCACCAGAAACACTCAATGCCAGAAAGCAGTGGTGGGATATTGTGACAAGACTGAATGAAATGAATGCTTCACCCAGAATACTATACCCAGCAAAACTCACTTTCCAGTTTGATGGAAGAATACATGGTTTCACAGACAAAAAACAGCTCAGAAACTTCACAGACACAAAACCAGTCTTAAGAGAAAAACTGAAAGACCTAATCTAAGACAAGACTACCCAAAAGACACACCAAATTTTGAAATAAAGATGGCGTTAAATCCCAGGACAATTCTTTCTCTCAACGTCAATGGACTAAATGCACCAGTTAAGAGACACAGAGTGGCTAAATGGATCAAAAAACTCAATCCAACCTTCTGCTGCCTACAAGAAACGCACCTGAATAGTCAGAACAAACATAGACTCAAAATAAAAGGCTGGAGAAAAATTATCCAAGCAAACAACACCCATAAAAAAGCTGGAGTGGCCATACTAATATCAGATAATGCAAACTTTATACTCAGGAAGGTTGTAAGGGACAAAGACGGACATTTTATATTAATCAAGGGGTACGTAGAGCAGGAAGAATTCACTCTCCTAAACATATATGCACCGAATGAGGGGCCAGCAAAATATTTAATACAACTGTTGACAAATCTGAAAAATAATATCAACAACAACACAATAATTGTGGGGGACCTTAACACGGCTTTGTCAACACTGGACAGGTCAACCAGACTGAAACCCAACAAGAATATACTAGACCTGAGGAGAGAAATGGAAGAAAGAGGCCTAGTGGATATATATAGGACACTCCATCCCCAGAAACCTGGATACACATTCTTCTCCAATGTACATGGGACATTCTCCAGGATAGACTACATGCTGGCACATAAAACATACCTCCATAAGATCAAGAGGATAGAAATTTTGCAGACTACCTTCGCTGACCACAAGGCTCTGAAATTATTTGTGAACTCCAAAGGGACTCAGAAGAAACACTTTAACACCTGGAAGTTAAACAGCCTCATGCTCAATAACCAGTGGGTCCGAGATGAAATCAAGGAGGAAATAAAAAGGTTCCTGGAAACAAATGACAATCAAGACACAAACTCTCAGAACTTATGGGACACAGCAAAAGCAGTACTGAGAGGAAAATTTATAGCTTTGCAAGCACACATCAGGAAGGAAGAAGGAGCTTACCTGAGTAGCTTAATGACACAGCTAATAGAACTAGAAAATGCTCAACAAAAGGACCCAAGAATAGGAAGACAGAAGGAAATAACAAAGCTGAGAGCAGAAATCAACGAAGTGGAAACCCAAAAAACAATCCGAAAGATCAACGAAAGCAGAAGTTGGTTCTTTGAAAAAATAAACAAGATTGATAGACCACTGGCAAACCTAACAAAGAAAGAGAGAGAGAGAAACTTGATAACTCGTATCAGGAATGAAAAAGGAGAGATCACTACTGATATGACAGAGATTCAAAGGGTAATCAGAAACTACTTTGAAAAACTCTAGGCCACTAAAAATGAGAACCTGGAAGAAATGGATAAATTCTTGGACTCTTATAATCTTCCACGGTTGAAGGAAGAGGATGTAGCATATCTAAACACCCCCATCACCATTGATGAAATTAAAACAGTAATCAAATGTCTGCCGAAAAACAAAAGCCCAGGTCCAGATGGATTCACTAATGAATTCTATCAAACTTTCCAAGAGGAACTACTGCCAATCTTGGCAAGACTCTTTCATGAAATTGAACAAACAGAAACACTTCCAAATAGCTTTTATGAAGCCAACATCACCTTGATACCTAAACCAGACAGAGACGCTACCAAAAAAGAAAATTACAGACCAATATCACTGATGAATGCAGATGCAAAGATCCTCAACAAAATCCTGGCAAATAGGATTCAATGCCTCGTTAAGAAGATCATCCACTACGATCAAGTAGGTTTCATCCCAGGAATGCAAGGCTGGTTTAACATCCGTAAATCTATCAACATAATACACAACATCAATAACAAGAAAAATAAAAACCACATGATCATATCAATAGATGCAGAGAAAGCATTTGATAAGGTCCAACACCCATTCTTGATCAAAACTCTCAGCAAGATGAGAATGGAGGGAACCTTTCTCAATATAGTGAAGGCCATCTACCACAAGCCAGTGGCAAATATTATCCTCAATGGAGAAAAACTGAAAGCCTTCCCTCTAAATTCTGGCACAAGACAAGGCTGTCCTCTCTCACCACTCCTATTCAACATAGCACTGGAAGTACTTGCTATAGCGATTAGGCAAGAAAAGGATATCAAGGGAATCCAGATAGGAAAGGAAGAAGTCAAGCTCTCACTGTTTGCAGATGACATGATACTCTACTTAGAAAACCCTAAAGACTCTATCAAAAAGCTTCTAGAAACAATAGACTCATATAGCAAGGTGGCAGGCTACAAAATTAACACACAAAAATCAATGGCCTTTCTGTATACCAATAGTAATAAGGATGAAATGGACATTAAGAAAACAACCCCATTCACAATAGTGCCACATAAACTCAAGTATCTTGGAATCAACTTGACTAAATATGTGAAGGACCTATACAAAGAAAACTATAAAACTCTGCTCCAAGAAATAAGAGAGGATACACGGAAATGGAAACGCATACCCTGCTCATGGATTGGCAGGATTAACATCATCAAAATGTCAATACTCCCCAAGGCATTATACAGATTTAATGCCATCCCTCTAAAGATACCCATGACATTCTTCAAAGAAGTGGATCAGACACTTTTGAAATTCATTTGGAACAATAAACACCCTCGAATAGCTAAAGCAATCATTGGGAAAAAGAATATGGGAGGAATTACTTTCCCCAACTTTAAACTGTACTACAAAGCAACAGTTATCAAAACAGCATGGTATTGGAATAAGGATAGGTCCTCAGATCAGTGGAATAGGCTTGAATACTCAGAAAATGTTCCCCAGACATACAACCACCTAATTTTTGATAAAGGAGCAGGAAATCCTAAATGGAGCAGGGAAAGCCTCTTCAACAAGTGGTGTTGGCACAATTGGATAGCCACTTGCAAAAAATTAAACTTAGACCCCCAGCTAACATCATGTACAAAGGTAAAATCCAAATGGATTAAAGACCTCGATATCAGCCCCAAAACCATAAGATATATAGAACAGCACATAGGCAAAACACTCCAGGACATTACAGGCATCTTCAAGGAGGAAACTGCACTCTCCAAGCAAGTGAAAGCAGAGATTAACAGATGGGAATATATTAAGCTGAAAAGCTTCTGCACCTCAAAGGAAATAGTGCCCAGGATACAAGAGCCACCCACTGAGTGGGAGAAACTATTCACCCAATACCCATCAGATAAGGGGCTAATCTCCAAAATATACAAGGCACTGACAGAACTTTACAAGAAAAAAACATCTAACCCCATCAAAAAATGGGGAGAAGAAATGAACAGACACTTTGACAAAGAAGAAATACGCATGGCCAAAAGACACATGAAAAAATGTTCCACATCACTAATCATCAGGGAGATGCAAATCAAAACAACGATGAGATACCACCTCACACCCCAGAGAATGGCACACATCACAAAGAATGAGAATAAACAGTGTTGGCGGGGATGTGGAGAGAAAGGAACTCTTATCCACTGCTGGTGGGAATGCTGTCTAGTTCAACCTTTATGGAAAGCGATATGGAGATTCCTCCAAAAACTGGAAATCGAGCTCCCATACGATCCAGCTATACCACTCCTAGGAATATACCCTAGGAACACAAAAATACAATACAAAAACCCCTTCCTTACACCTATATTCATTGCAGCTCTATTTACCATAGCAAGACTCTGGAAACAACCAAGATGCCCTTCAACAGACGAATGGCTAAAGAAACTGTGGTACATATACACAATGGAATATTATGCAGCTGTCAGGAGAGATGAAGTCATGAAATTTTCCTATACATGGATGTACATGGAATCTATTATGCTGAGTGAAATAAGTCAGAGAGAGAGAGAAAAACGCAGAATGGTCTCACTCATCTATGGGTTTTAAGAAAAATGAAAGACACCCTTGTAATAATAATTTTCAGACACAAAAGAGAAAAGAGCTGGAAGTTCCAACTCACCTCAGGAAGCTCACCACAAAGAGTGCTGAGTTTAGTTAGGGAAATAACTACATTTTGAACTGTCCTAATAATGAGAATGTATGAGGAAAATGGAGAGCCTGTCTAGAGTACAGGCGGGGGTCGGGTGGGGCAAAGGGAGACTTGGGACATTGGTGATGGGAATGTTGCACTGGTGATGGGTGGTGTTCTTTACATGACTGAAACCCAAACACAATCATGTATGTAATTAAGGTGTTTAAATAAATTAAAAAAAAAGTATGCATGTTGGACCTTATTGAATGCTTTCTCTCAATCTATTTATATAATAATATAGTTTTTATTTTTCTTTTTGTTAATATGGTGTATTATGTTGATTTATTTACTTATGTAAAACCTATTTAGTACAGTGTATGACCTTTTAAATATATACATATATATATATCTTTATTTAAACACTGTGATTACAAACATGACTGTAGTTGGGTTTCAGTCACAAAGTGAATGTCCCTTTCACCAGTGAAACATTCCCACCACCAATGCACCACATCACCCTCCACCCACACCCCCTGCCTGTATTCCAGACAGGCATTCTACTTCTCTCACTCATTAACATTATCATGGTAGTTGTTAGTGTTCTAACTGCACTCATCCCCCCTTGAGGTGAGCTTCATATTGTTAGCCGGTCCTTCCGGCTGTCATCTCTGGGCATTATTACAATAATGTCTTTTAGTTTTCTTAAAACTCATAAATAAGTGAGACTATTTTGAGTGTGTCTCTTTTCCTATGACTTATTTCACTCACCTTTTTCAACACCTTCTTGATGAGGTGTTGGATCCTATTTGCCAGGATTTTGTTGAGTATCTTTGCATCTGTGTTCATCAAGATATTGATCTGTAGTGTAGGAGTTTGGTGTGTCAGTTGGTCTATCTTGTATTAAAGTAGACCTTTCAGTTTTTCTTTTAAGGCTGGTTTGAGGCTGTAAAATTTCTGAGCTGTTGTTTATCCATGAAACTGTGTATACTTCCTTCAAACCAAAAAATGAGTCTGGCTCGCTGCAGTATTCTAGGCAAAGCATTCATTTTGCTGAGTTTTTTCCCACTATATCCCACCACTGCCTTCTGGTCTTGAGGGATTTTTATAACAGGTCTACTATAATTCTTAAGGATGCTACTTTGAATGTAATTTCCCTCTTTAGGGATTTTGCTGCTTTCAGTATTGTTTCCCTATCTGTTGGATTTGTCATTGTAACTAGGATGTGTTTTGGGTGCTTTTCTTTGTGTCTCTTTTAGCTATTACTCTTCAGGCATGCAGTCTTTAGCTCTGGGAGTTTCTCTGTAATGATATTGTTGACTGTTGATTCTTCCTGGGGATTTTTTTCCTGGGTCTCTGAGCCTTCAATGATTCTTATGCTGTTTCTATTGAGTTTATGAAAGACTTCTATTTTCATCTGTTCACATTCTTTAAGTAATCTTTCCATCGTCTGATCATTTGCTTTAAAACTCTTTTCTAATCTCTTTTGTTGTATGGAGTTGTTATCAATCTCATCTTCTACTCACTGATTCTATCCTCAGCTGTGTTGTTACTCTGTTGGAGAGGTTTTCCAGTGAGGTTTTCATTGAATCTACTGCGTTTTTCAGACCTGTTATTTCAGTTTGGGGTTTTCTGATTTCTATCTTTATATCTTCTTGATTTTTATTTGTGTTCCATTCAGCTGGATTTATACTTTCCTATTAGCATTTTCTATATTTCTTCTCTAAACTTCTTCTTGGAGAGGCTATCTTTGGTCTCTATGCCTGGTGTT
Organism: Suncus etruscus; assembly: GCF_024139225.1. Classification (NCBI taxonomy): domain Eukaryota; kingdom Metazoa; phylum Chordata; class Mammalia; order Eulipotyphla; family Soricidae; genus Suncus; species Suncus etruscus. The sequence continues at coordinate 74,564,582 of NC_064852.1, read as the reverse complement.
GGCCTGTGTTGTTTCCTCAGGTCATAATTCATGATTGTGATTTCAAAAATCCAATTATGATTCGCCTAAACAATGTTACAGTGGACATTATGGTGCTTACAATTGACATCATTATCATGATTGTGACATCACAAAGGACATTATGATGCCCACCATTGTCACAATGATGAGTGCCACAATGTCCATTCTGACATCAAAGCAACAAATTATGAAGTCACATTGTGAGCGACATAATGTCCATTATAATGTCACAATCTAGAATTATGACACAGTTATGCACATCATAATAACCACCCTAACACTGTTGTTTAGGCCAATCATAATTAGATTTTGTGAAGTCACAATAATAAATTATGACCTCGTCATGGTGTGTATCTTAGTTCCATTGTGACATCATAATCCTGAATTTTTACCTCACTGACATCATACCAATGCATTAAGACTTTATAGGTGCATGCCATAATGTCCATTATGGCATTACAATCATGAATTATGATTTTACAATGGTCAGTGCCATACTGTCCATTGTGACTTCAAAATCGTATATAATTATGTCACAGTGGTGTGCAAAATAATGTTCATTCTGACGTTATAACCAGGTAATATGAAGTCACAATGTCCATTGTGATGTCACAATTCTGAATTATAATGACACAATTGTGCGCATCATATTATCCATTGTGACTTCATTGTTTAGGCACATATTAATAAGATTTTGAGACGTCACAATTATGAATTATGTCATCATCATGGTGCACATCTTAGGTTTTATTGTGACAATACAATCATAACTTTTTACCTCACTCTGAAATCACAACTATGCATTATGATGTCACAATGGTGGATGTCATAAAGTCCTTTGCGACGTCACAATCATGAATACTGATGTCAATTGTGAGCACCATAATGTCCATTCTGATGTCAAAGCAACCAAATTTGACATCACAATGATGCACGCCCTAATTTTCTATGTGTTATGGTGGAGTTCATTTGCTAGAAGATGTGCGTGGCAGCCATGTGAAGCAGGGTGACTGCCATCCTCTGGCTCTACCCTGCTTGGGTCATTCCCAGCTCACCTCTACCACGCAGCTTCCACTAAGGCTTCTGGACTGGGGATGGTTTCAAAAAGCCACAGTGAAAGTCAGGCTCCTGCCCTTTGCAATAGCGTTAGGTGGCGGAGCTCCAGTTCTACCCTACTTGGGTGTTCTCAGCTCACCTCCACCACACAGCTTCCACCGGGGCTTCTGGGCTGGGAATGGTCTTATAAAGCCACAGTAATGGTCAGGCTCCTGCCCCTTGCAATGGTGTTTGGCTGTTCTAGCTTTTTTTGTTGTGATCTTTATATTTGATGTATCTGTTTCAGTATAACTTAAAAATTGCACAATAATCATATCAATAGCAAAGAAGTTTCAGAACCAATGTATACCTGAGGGCACTAATGCCACTGAATAAAATGATATGAATAATCAATATCATTGCTGCAATGGAACTTTTTGTTTGCACAACCATCTAAATATACTTACATAGACATACATACTGTACAAGATACCATTCACAATCCCCCCTCCATGATTCCCTGGGTCTCTGGATATCAGTATTTGACCTCCACAGGCTACATGGACTGAGAACAAATAAAGTCACTGAGTTTTATGTTTTCTTCTAAGGGTTGGCTCCGTAAAGTCTTCTACAAAACTACACAAAAAGATGATTTTTAAAAGCTTGAACTCAAGTTCTAAATTTAACCACTTTTAATGCCTCAACCTATTAAATTATTATTGAAATAATATTTTAAATTTATTTATTTATTTTTGGGCCACATTTATCAACACTCAGGGGTTACTCCCAGGCTCTGAACTCAGGAATCACACCTGGTATTACAAAGCGAATGCTGAGAATCAAACCTGGTTCTTCAAGCATGCAAGGAAAATACCTTACCTCCTATACTATTGCTCTGGCCCAAATATAGTTTGCTTTTTCAAACATTTATTTCTTTAAGATAAAAAGAATTTCTAGATAACATGCTTTTGTGGTTTCAAAAGAAAATAGGAATATTTCTTTTCAATGCTAGGTGTTTTCATTTGAAAATTTCAGGGGCCAGAGAGATAGTATGAAAGGTAAAGGTGCTTACTTTGCATACTTCTAACCTATGTTTTATTTGTTCTATTTGCTGCACCTCATATGGCCTCTTGAGCTCCATGAGAGCAAAAAATAATTCCTGAACACTTTGGATGTCACATAAACACCAACTGAATAACAAAAAAAGAAAAAAAAAAGAAAAGAAAAAATAAGTATGACTTGTATTTGTTGCATTCCATGATAAAATCACAACATAGGGGCTGAAGTGTCACGCTAGCCTTAGATGGACTGCGGTTCAATCCCCTGACATCCCATATGGTCCCCCAATGCAGTAGTGATTTGTGAGCACATAGCCAGGAGTAACCCCTGAGCGTCACCAGGTGTGGCTAAAACACCCCCCTCTCCCAAACCACAACATAGGTAAATATAGTCTTTAGTCCTATTCCAGAGAAATCATATGGGGGAAAATAAAGTGTGGTCATTTTCTAATGAGTAGATTTTCCATACAGACCTACATTACACTAATATATATATATATATATTTGGGGGGGTTTCGGGCCACACCCCTTTGATGCTCAGGGGTTACTCCTGGCTAAGGGCTCAGAAATTGCCCCTGGCTTGGGGGGACCATATGGGATGCCGGGGGATCGAACCGCGGTCCTTCCTTGGCAAGCGCTTGCAAGGCAGACACCTTATCTCTAGAGCCACCTCCCCGGCCCCACACTAATATATTTTTATGTAAATATTTTGAATGCACATAAATAAGTTCAGTCACTTGCCTGTCATCTAGAAATGTCTGACAATGTTCTAACATGAACTTCTGGATCAAGTCCAGCAACAGTGACTGGTAACAGAATCTACCAGCGGCTGATCTATTTTGATGTTAGTTTAATTAATGCTGCATATTAAACTCCAAACGTCAAAATAAAGGAGTTTTATAGTTTTTATTATTAGATTGGCTTAGCTAATTTTTTCTAAAATTAAATTTGTTTCTTATTTTATTTTATTTGGTTTTTAGTCCACAGCCAGTGGTGCTCAAGGGTTATTCCTGGTTCTGCAATCAGAAATTGCTCCTGGCAGGGTTGGGGGCCATATGGAATGACAGAGATTGAAGGTGGGTCTGAGTCTGTCCCAGGTCAGTCATGTGCAAGGCAAACAAATGCCTTATTGCAGTGTTATCACTCCAGCCCAAATTTGTATTTAATTTAATGTATTAAATTCTTTTCTTTTTTATAAATGGAAAAGACTGTGGCTTCCTTGTGTTTTAACTGTGAGGGCTTGGGTAATAACATGATGCTAGAGTTTGAATCTAGGACCTTTCATACATGTATAATATATGAGTTATATCACTTAAGTCCACAGGAAAAAGTGGTTTTTGTAAACTCAATTTAGCAACATGTGAATAAGAATTATATGAAAGTACCAGAAATAACACATAATTTCAACATTGCAACTGGGACTACAAACCTTGAATGGAAAAATTGGACAAATTATGAAGACTGATCACTAACTTCAATCTCCTGCTTGAAGAAATTAAAAATATATAAATAAGAATGTTTCAAGTATTCCACCAGAAGAATCTCATGGACTAAATTAGACCTGGTCATATTAAAATCCATTTTAAAAGGTCACACGGATAAAAGCAGTAAAAAGATCAAGGAGCATGACTATCGATCAAATGACTAAATTTTTGTAGAGAAAAAATAGGCAAACACCCAATATTTCTAAAATGTAAATATTAATTTCCCTACAATGCAGATGCACCCCAACACTCCATCTAAATAAGATGGAATTAACTGGTATAGTTTTAAGTGTGCTTCCTACTTGTTTTCCCTACCTTTGACTAGATTATAGTTCAGGAAAGTTTTGTGTTCTGGATAAGAACAAAGATTTTTTTTTCTATCCAAAGCACAGGAATCCTCAGCTTTTTAATTTATTTTGAAAAGACTTGTTAACGAGTAAGCTAGTCATTATTCTCAGAATGACATTTTACTCCTTGATGCAATATTTGAGCTTGCCTGCTACAACTCTAGGAGTAAAGTAAGTAGAAAGATTGAATGCTGACCTTGAGACATACCAGTAAATGTTAGTATTAAAAATTTAAGGAAGTAAATATAAAATTAATTGCTTCAATGTAAAAAAAAACTCTACAAAAAAGCAACACATTTAATAGTATTTCAAGGGGCAGGAGTGGTGGCACAGCAGTAAGTGTTTTCCTTGCATGTGCTGGCCTACGATGGACCATGGTTCAATCCGCCAGCATTCCATATGGTCCCCCAAGCCAGGAGTATTTTCTCAGTGTCACAGGATGTGGTCCCCCAAAAATATAAAATAAAAAATATTAAAAATAGTATTTCAATTCTAAAGCGTGGTAACAAATAATTATAAGACACTAAAAATATGAGGAAAGAACAAAAGTCACTTTAAAATAATTTTTAAAAGCAGTTTCTGGTTTATTCCATGAGAAAAAGAATCAAGAGAAAAATATGAGACATTTATCAGTTTTTATTGCTAGCTTCATTTAAAATTTTAATTGTAAGGGATATAGAGACACAAATTGAAATAAGTATCAAACATCTTAAACTGAATGCAGTTTTTTAAAATGTGTCAATTCAAAAAAATTGCAGCATTTAAAATTGCAGTATTCTGTAATATATAAAATTACATATGACTTACATTAACAAAAACTTTGGAGGCATAAAGATAAAGTGTGTATGGGTGTTATATTTCTTTGACCTCCCATTATTTCAACTCCTTTTTATTATTTGGGAAGGAGAAATAAACTATAATTATAATAGATGATATCTTTTGTGTTTTGTTTAGTTCTTTCTGTTTGATAGGTATTTTTGATAACATTAATCTTTGTAGCTGTACTCATAGTGAGGTATTTTTATCTTCTTTTGTCAGATGATGAAATGAGGGCTTTGAAAGGTCAAAAAAAAATGGCTCAATGTGATATAGCTAGTAGACTGCCAATCAATTTCCAGCTTCCTACACTGCTGAGAAGAGTTCTCCTCCCTCTACCCAATATGCTCCTGAGCTGACACATGGAGAACCATTAGAAAGACCCTTTTTAACCTATAGGCCAAACTAACCCTTCTGTTCGGTGAAGTGAAAACCTTGAGCTGAGTCAAATATTTCATCACTTAGGACGCTATTTATTTAGAATTCACTCAGTTGTAAAGCATCTTAACTGAATACGTAAACAAGCAAATAGAAGTGCTAGAAACTTCCCCAACTTTTCAAGTTAATGATCAGTGAGCCTGTGAAGCCTGACATGAGCTGACAGTTGCAGAGAAAAATTAAAAGTCCTTCTCTTATCCTTTACTTGGCAGAAGGATCAAAGAATACTAGTGCTCTGTATTTTTCATAGAGTGGGAGCTGAAGTTACAAAATGTCTTTTCTGTTCATTTCAAGTGTGATGCCAACGTTGCAAAGGACTATTTCAGTAATCTCAGTGGTGTTTTCTTGACCCTGAGGAACCCTTTTACAAGCAGATATATAATCTTGTCACCAAAAATTGCTATTTCCATGAGCAATTAAAATGGGATAATTACCTAAAACAATTTGTCAAAATTAAACCTGACAGCTTTGCTTCCACAATGCTCAGGTTAGGCATGAGAGTGTCCTGTGGAGGAACACCAGGTGCCCTCACTGTCACCAAGTTTGCAATCATTGGAACACACCAGCAGGACTCAGTGTTTGATGGATCCAGTATATTGGACCCCCAGTCATTTGCAACTCTTGGGGGTCATTTAAAGGTCTCACTAAGAATCTTATAAAAGTTGTAATTAGAACCAGTTTTCACAAAAAATACACCTTATATCTACATAAAATACATATAATTTCAGGGGGCCCAAGGTCCCTGAACTCTAATCATAACACTTAGATATCAGAGGCTTCTCCACTTCTCTGATTTAGAATGAATTTTCAAAAAAAAAAAAGATTCCCTCTTACTGTTGATAGCTAATGGGACATAATTGTAAATAAAGATAACAGGACTGGGCCAAAATCCCTGTGCACAGCAAAAGTCAAAGAAGACTGAGATTTGGAGAATTCCAAGGCACAGAAACCATTAACTTTGAAGTCCCTCATCCTGGCTCCAAAGACCATTCCATCTCTCTCTGGCTTTCACTCCTCAAGAGTCTGAGTTGATTAAGCAGAATTTAACTGATTTCTTGTAAACCTAGTATATAAAGTATAGTAATCTCAGCCCAATCTTTGCATGTCCTCCTTCTCTCCTGAGAAACCAATCTCTCTGTTGGCTGTTTATTAATAGCCTAAACAGAAAAACTTATATTTACTGGATCTGATCAAAGTTAAGTGGCATCTGAACAATTTGCTCTTTTAAATTGTTTTTAAAATGTAGCCTGCTGACAGGTATGAGAACCAGAACATGTTATACTGAAGACTCTTAAGTTGTATAGTATGCATATAAAAGTAGTAATTTAATGTAATGCCATTTTAATTTTTACTTCCATTTACTATTTAATCATTTTGATACCTTTAGCTTTAGTGTCATGGTGACTTCTGCTGATTTTTCTCTATGTTTCCTACAGATTCAGGTATGATATAAAGGTCTTTAATACACTTTAATTTGACTTTTCTGCGTGGTGTTAGAAGTCTGAGTTCCTTTTTTTTTTTTTTTTTTGCACATAGCCAACCGTATTTCCCAACAGCACTTGCTGAAGAGGATTTATTTGCCCCATTTCATATTTTTGCCCCTTATTGAAGATTAACTGAATATATACCTGAGGGTCTCTCAGGATATTCAACTCTATTCCACTGATCTGAGGGTCAGTCTTTATTCTAGCACCATGCTTTATTACTACCCCTTTCTAGTAGAGTCTGAAACAAGTGAAATTGATGTCTCCCATCTTCTTTTTCCCAAAGATTTATTTGGGGGTGGTAGACCTTTAGAAATCACCAATCAGCTGGTGCTTAAGAAAGCTGAAGTTCCCTTGCTGCTAATACCCCTAAGCACCAGTCTGAAATGCCCTTGGGGTTCTCCTTGGGCAGCCTTGCCAAGGTACTCCCAGAAGCACCTCTCAGTTTATCTGACCTGGCTCTAGAAGATTTTTTTCAGAGTATATGGATTTTCTAAATATAGTATAATGTCATTCCCAAACAGTGAGAACTTGACTTCTTTCTTTTCTGTCTGGATCCCCTAAATATCTTTTCTTACCTAATTGCTATAGGAAGTACTTTCAGTACTATATTGAATAGAAGTGGCAAGAGTGGGCAAACTTGCCTTGCGCTTGAAGGGAGATTTTAGTTTTTCCACATTGAAGTAATGTTTGCTATGGGCTTGTAGTAAATGGCTTTGATAATATTGAAAAAAATTTTCTTCAATTCCCATTGTATTGAGAATTATTATCATGAATGAGTACTGGGTCATGTCAAATGCTTTCTCTGTGTTTAATCATATGGTTTATTTTATCTTATAAATTTTATTTGATAATTTTTATTGACTTGTGTATGTTAAACCATCCTTAAATCCCTAGGATAAATTCAACTTGGTAATATTTATAATCTTTTTAATGAGTTGCTGGATTTGATTTGCTAATTTTTTTTATTTTACAGCTTTTAATCAAGTTATATATAAAATAAATTTATTCCTTCATCTTCTCAATTGCTTCTTTTCCTTTCTTATTTGTTGAGATATGACTTTGCCTTTAAGGATCTTGTTGTGATATTTACCCAGTTTTAGTCTAGTGATAACCACCTTACGGGGGTGAATGCCAACATGGACAGTTATGAACAAGCTGCTGGATTCCTTCAGTGTAGATGAAGTATTTCTTCCTATAAACCTGACTACTTTGCAAATTTGCTGACCTTTACAGTGGCCTCTCACAACCTGAACCTCATTGTCCTTACAGATGGGCATGGATTGTACATTGTACTTCTGCCTCAGCTCTCTGGAAAGAGGAGATGACATAATCTTTCTATGAATGTAGGAAAGTGCATTGAAATGCCTTTTGTGGTTCTTGCTCCAGTCAGAAGTCACAAAAGGATTGAATTTCATTTTGGTTGGTACTAATACAGTGGTGACCACAGAAGGGAAGAAGAGGTGATTTGCTAAAATTTTGTTGACAATTTTTTTCATTAGTATTTACCAATGGTATTAGCATGTAATTCTCTCTCTCTTTTGGGGTGTCTGCTTATCTCATTAAAGCGATGTTTACTTCATAGAAAATATTTAGGATATTTTTATTTCATCAACTTTTGGGGAGAGTCTAAAAGGAAATGGCATAATCCATATGAGTCTGGGTTTTTGTTTACCATTTAAATTTTCTTTAGAATTCTTGGTTTGTTCAGCTGTTCCTTATATTATTATGAACCTACCATTTGAAATTATTTCCCTGTTATATCACTTGAACATAGATATTTGACAACTATGATGGGGGGGGGGGGTTGGGGCCACACCTGGCAGTGCTTATGTGTTACTCCTGATCGTGCTTAGGGGATGCTGGGGATTGGACCTGGGTTGGCTACATGTAAGGCAAACACCCTACTCAATGCACAATAGCTCTAATCCCTATGTGCTTTAAATATTTCAAATTCCATACTAAATCAAATAAAATTATAGTACATGTGCATACCTGGACACTTCTTAGTATTTAACATTTCAAAAAATATTAAGTAAATCAGATTTAACTTACAATCTGTCAATTATCATGTTTCATTTATAAAGTATTATTGAAGAATAATTTCTATTATATTCATTATAATATAGTGCATAATTTTAATTTAATTTACATTTGGTTAAAATTTAATATTTGGATACAGTTCTTATGCTGTACCTCATAGGCTTTGTCTTATTAGCTGAGAACTATGTAAATTAGTGTTTCCATTCTTAATTTGGCCTCCAAGAAGCTCAGAACTAAATCCATTTGTTTGATTTAGTATTGCACTTCCAAGTAGCCTCTTTGATAATAAGAACCTGCCTTCTACTCCCTTAAGTATATAATTACTTTACTCTCCATTGCTCAGTTAGCTGATATTATACATATTTTGTTGTCATTTATCTCATCCTGTTTCTGACCGTGGCCCTCTTCCAACCTTGTTTTCCTTTTATGACTCCCACTATATCCCATAGACTCATTCCATTTACCTCCATTCATTTCTTCTTAACCTATGGCTCCTCAAAATATCTTAGCAGCTTAGATAGATGCAAATGAAACCACCAGTAAAGCATTTTCAATATAGTGGCAGAACAAATGACTGGCCACTAACACATGTGAGATATTTTTAAGCCCTTATGAAAGAAAGAAATGGAGTTTAAAAGACAAGAAATCAGTTCTAGGCTTTCTCTGTTTCTGTCTGTGAGTTCAAATTGCTTTTATTTTTGTTTTTGGGTCACAACCTGAGGTGTTCAGGGCTTACTCCTGGCCCTGTGCTCAGAAATCGCGCTGGTCGGCTCGGGGGACCATATGGGATTCTAGGAATTGAACAGCATCCCTCTTGGATCAGCTGTGTGCAAGGTAAATTCTCTACGCTCGGTCTACGCTATCTCTCCGGCCCCCTGTAATTTCAATTTTTGTCAGTCTGTTTTGTTTTGTTTTGTTTTTTGGTATTTTGGGGCCACACCCGTTTGATGCTCAGGGGTTACTCTTGGCTAAGCGATCAGAAATCGCCCCTGGCTTGGGGAGACCATATGGGACACCGGGGGATCGAACCACAGTCTGTCCAAGGCTAGCGCAGGCAAGGCAGGCACCTTACCTCTAGCGCCACCTCGCTGGTCCCGTCAGTCTGTTTTTTGATAAAGAATGTTGGAATGAGTGAACTCTTCAAGTAGCCCTCCTTAACTACGTGCCTTCCATTCTCTTGTTGGGTTGAGGTCTACTCTGTCATCTCCAGAAGTCCTGCCTGTGCCTCGCAGGATCCCGGTATCCCCAACAAGCGATGAACTAGTGGAGGCAGGGTATGCAGTTTGATATGCTAGACGGTTTTGGGGATCCAGCAGCGAGCCTCCTAGGACAACTGAAAGGTGAAGCAGGACTCTGATGCCAATGCCAAGGGTTAGGTCTGTGGTTCAACACAGTCTTTAATGTGCAAGTGTAATGATATTGAGCTGTGGAGGGTATAGGGTAGCAGGTAGGACAATGAGCTTAAGATGAATCAAATGAAATGATAGATGCTAATCTTGATTACAAACAAAAATTAGCAAGGCAAGATGAAGCCATTTTTAAATAAAAGTAATCTATTCATATATTTGTTCATTACCATTCATACCTTATTTTATACTAATTGCACTAACTGGTTTTTTTGGTAAAACCAATGGTTTTACCTGCTACTGAATAAGAATTAATTTTATTTGATCCGAACACTATATGCTTAGTCCAAAGGATTTGCTTACTAAAGTGGCATGCGCATCTGCTCACAATCTAAAGTAAACTGCTACCTTTTAAATTAAAACAATAGCTTTGTACAGTGGCATTATCACAGACAATGAGGTTTATATTAGGTGCAATTAGTAATCATTAAAATTTTATGAGTATTCACTTTAATAATTTGGTTCTCAGGAACAGTCTATGAATATATATATATATGCATAGGAAGAGGCGATTGAGAACACAGCACAAGGACTCAAGTCAAATAGAGATGGGTTCAAATTCTAAATCAGCAATTTATTAATTGTGAGGACTTAGGAGATTTATTTAACTCTCAGATGCACTGTTTCTTTTTCTCTGGGGAAGAAAGAGAAAGGTGCAATGAGTTGCCTTGCACCTTTGTGTGTTACTTTTCTAAAACCTGATTTTTCTGCATTTGAATTAAGAAATGCTTCAGTCTGACTGAATGAAATATCTTATCTTTGTTGTAATATCTTTCTTTTTATCAGAGATCACTATGCCTTTCTCATAACTCAATATCCTTCATTGCTGGGACAGCAAAAGTATAGAAAAAATGAAATTAAAGGCAAGCCTGTGCTCCCTCTCATTGAGCTGTAATAAAGTAACATTATGAAAACTGAATATATCCCCAAAGTTACCAGTATCTGTCAAAAGAAATAACACCGACTTCTTCCTTTACCCTAAAGAAAAACTGTTATGAGTGCTGCAAACAACTAAAGACATAGAAGAAGATTTAAGCAAAACCTAATCTTCGATAAATAGGTTTCCCATATTGCCATGCAAGCATGTGTAAAAGACAGCAATCTTATAAAAATGGGTACCAATTCAACATTTTATCACAAGCTCACAGTATAAAGGGATTATCATCTTTAATCAGATTTTAGGGGTTTAATTAAAGTAGAATTTTCTTTAATAGGGACATATGTATGCATATTATAAAATCACAACTAATATGTTTATTCCGCGTTGTATGGTAGATTTATATTTTTTGAATGCTCTGTTTTGTTTTGTTTTGTTTTGTTTTTGTAGAATCACTTCACGAGTGTCAGTACAACCCAAGTCTTGGTAAAAAACGACATTTGAGGATTGGAGCAAAAGCACAGTGGGTAGGGGCTTTGCCTTGCATGCAGTTGACCCAGCTTTGATTCCTAGTATCCCATCTGGCCCCCTGAGCCTGCCAAGAGTAACTTCTGAGTGCAGAGTCAGGAGTAACCCCTGAGAGTTACCAAATGTAGCCCAACACCCCCCCAAAACCCCAAAAACATTGGAATTAAAATTTTCCTGACAGTGACACTTTTCTGGCTTTGTTTTCTTCTGGACTAACCTGGGTCTCCCCGTGGAATAATATGACTTCTCATGAGACATGTTGTTTTAGACTATTTCAAATCACTAATAGAAAAATGGAAATTTCCTGTTGACATTGTTAAAGGCACTTATCCCTATATATAATCCACTCATTCATTTGTTTATTAATTTGCTTATTTACTTAGCACATTTTTATTGAATCCCCATAAAGCAGACATTATTGTAATGCTGGGGATGTTGCAGGAAAATGACAGTCTTTGTTTTCATGGTAATTATTTTCTAGCATTAATATATTAAACATATATGTTACTATAAAAAGAAACTGGAAATATCACTTAAAGTGGCAATGTAGTGTAGAGAAATAAAACAGAGGATATAAGCTTAATGTGAATTTAGTTTATATAGTCATGCAATGTATCTTTGGTGAGACAAACTTTGATAGTGAGATATGATAACCTGATAGATACAGAAAAATGTTTCTGCCTAATCCAAACTCAGTTACTTCTCTGAATTAGGACAGTAAATTTCTAGAAAATCCTTGTTTAAATAATAGTTATTTCTATGCTGAAATCATGTGACCAGAAATACAGCAATCTAGAGAGGAAGGAGTCCAGAGGCATGCCATAGGAATTAGAAGATAGCAAGATCTGCAGGATTTGCAGCAAAGATAGCAAAAGACATTAACTTCCAGGATGTTTGGCAAAATCTTTACATAGATTCTGTTTCAGGGGTTCACATAGAACTCTCTTTGGGTGCCAATCATTGTCTCTTAAAGAACTGTGGCTAATAATGATACATCAAAACAGTCATTTTTGGGGGCTGAAAAGATAGTGTAGCAGGTGAAGAGTTTGCCTAGGATGAATCAGACTGGGGTTGATCCCTGGAACCTCAGAAGCCCTGCCAAGAGTAATCCCTACTCTTATAGTATAGAGCAAGGAGTGAGCTCTGAGCACTGCTGGTTATGCCTCACCCCACCTAAAAGCCATTTGTAAGAAGGCATCTTAGGTTTAAATCAGTCACTTGAATTCTCCATTATTTGCTATTAGGCCAATATATGACTCAAGTGAGGAAGCTTAATTCTATAATAATAAAAAAAATCTGCAGCAGCAGTTTTTGGAGGCGAGCTATCAAGATCCAGGTGTCCTGAGGGCTGATGTATTGATGTTCAGCCAAGGTCAAATCGACTCTAGCTGGGTTCTCATTCTCATCAACTTTAGAGAGAAAAGTTGATTTTTGAAAGTTGAAAAATAATTTTTCTGAAGGACATTAATGATGACGTCCTAAAGAGGACAAGAATGTATTTTCTGTTCTTCAGATCTGTATGTATTTTTATATATAAGTATCTGTATATATATATATATCCTTCTCCATACAGTTTCATATCTATACTATGCATATATTATTTTTTCTGGGATATGGGACTAGCTAAGAATAGTATGTTCCATCTTTAGTTTAATTTCTTACTGTGAACTACAGCTCTATTTTTTAATTTAATTTATTTTATTTAAAAAGTATGTATAACATAATTGACATTGTTGATCATTCTACATTTTCCCAAGTAAATGGGAGCAAAATTAATTTTTTAAAAGAACAATCTGTGCAGATAAAATAAACCTGTATGTTAAATAGCCATCTTATAAAATAAATGCTTAAAACACACACACACACACACATACACACACACACACACACACACAGACTCCTAGACTTAAAATGAAACTAAGCCTCAATAAACCTATATAAAGCCTAAAAATTACAAGTCAAGAGTTGGCTTCATAAATGCAATCAAGTGGAAAAAAATTAAAAAAATAAAATAATAAAAGAAAAGAAAAAAGAAGGAAGAGAAAAAATATAGTGACAAGCAAATTTGTGAAAATTATTGTATCTTCCAATGAGGTCATTAAGTCATTGTCAGAAAGTTTAGCAATTCTTGTTGCTAGTTGACCATTCTGTACTTCATTTGTTTCTAAACATTAGATAGCTTCAGATACACATTGGCATCTAAATTGGTGTGTTCCTAGGGGGATGACAGTTTAAACAAAAATGGAGCATTTGCAGCTGAGGAGTCCAGAAATCCCAAACACTATTGCTGATACTATGGCTTTTGTGGGGTATGTGCTTGGCTGCCAGGTCTTCAGGAAATATAATAAGGTGGGGGGAGGATGCCTGCATTCCAAAAAAGTCCTGGTGATTTTAATCCAAATATTAGCATACCTGGAGTTTTGGTTAGATTGATGTCTGCAAAAAGCTGTAGAGGGGTGGTAAATCAAGGCCACTGGTAAAGCAACAATTATGAGTAATGAGTGTAACAGGTATGGCTTCAGAAGGACCAGGAGTTGGCCCACCCTGTCCCATGATTGCCAACTTTCAGCTGTGTGGCCCTTGAACCCATAATGTGATCTCTGAGCACAGAGCCATAAGTAAGTCCTGAGCACTTTTAGGTGTATCTCAAAAAAATTTTTTACTACTTTTACTACATTTACTACTTAAATTAAAATTTAGAAAAGACTAGAAACAACTAGTATGGACAGGATATGAAAATGCTATCCGGTTCTTCTGGTTCATACTCTAGGGTAAACAATATAAAGGCTTTCAAAAATTAAGACTTGAATTTCCATATAACCCAGTGATCCCACTTGTTGATACTTACACCAAGATTCCAAAACATTAATTTGAAAATAAATATTTGCCTTCATATGTTAATTGCTACACTAATTCCAATATACTAGATCTGAAAACAATTCATATATCCAAGAACAGGTAAATAAATAAAGAAATTATGATGGACTGGAGAAATAATATATCAGGTAAGACACTGGCATGAGCCAGATTGTGGTCTATCCTCAGCATCAAACAGCCAAGAGTGACACCTGTGAACAAAATAATAATAAACTATGAACACAGTTGGGTATGACCCCCAAACAAATATTTTTAAAAATGTGGTATCTATCTATCTACTTATCTGTCTGTCTATCAATTTATGAATAATGGAATAATACTAAGCTGTAGTTAATAACATCATACTGAAGTTCACTACACCTTGAATGGTGCTAGGTGTCATTAAGTTGAAAACTTGAGTCAAAGGGAGAAGAACAAATACCAAAAAACTTCTCAGATGTGAAGTATAAAGAAACAGTAAAGAAATAAAACATGGCCAGTGATAACATACTGAAAAGAATGCCTATGAAATTGAGTTAGCTAAATAAAAAGATGGGAGGACAGAAGGTACCTAGAGACATGTGAAGGGGTGAAAATGCAATGGTGTCATGCAGTGTAACAACATTACATTCCTGAAACATTACAAACAGCACTACAATCAGTGTTTTTAAATTTTCTCTAAGGTGAGGGAAGGAAATTTATCACTTAGAAGGGGAGGGTCTTCTCAACAGTACTCAGAATCCATAAACCCAGTGGTGCTGTTCAGTGGTACTGGGGACCACCAGGGCAACGCTTGGCAGCATTTGTGGGGCTAGGCTAAAATTTAGGATTGTTTATATTAAATACGTGCTTTATCTATGAGCTCAAATCCTCAGCACAAAAGATAATTTTAAGAAAATTTAAATATAGAACCGATATAACATGAAACACTTTTTACTTTTCTTTTGAACTTATGCCTATTTGGTACTGTCCTTAGAATATTCTTACTCTTAAGAGATGAGCCCAAACCACTCTAGAGCTAAGTGTTATGATGTTTATAGTTAAATTTAAGACACAGAAGGAAAAGTTAATATGTATGTTTATGCACACAGGTATATATATTTGTTTAGAGAACATTCTCAAATGTCACTAAAATTAAAATAGTTAAATTTTAGAAGATATTTAGTGTTCTATATTTAAATTTTGACATCTTCAAAAATAAGGTGGGGTAGATAAAAGTGCATTATGACATTACCTTAAAAGCATACTACCCATTATTCTGTTCTTCTGATGGATTATTATAGGAATTTTTACTTGTATCATGTCTTGAATTTAATTGTAATAGAAAATAGCAGCTTTTCCGGGGGGAGGTGAGGGTGTGCGATATGGGATGCAGGATGGGAACGGGGGTGGAGGGAGGGCAAATTTGGTGATGGGGATTCCCCTGATTCAATGTTAATATGTACCTAAAATACTACTGTGAAAGATATGTAAGCCAATATGGTCAAAATAAAAATTACATAAAGAGAAAATAGCATCTTTTACCAGGATGTGGAAAACAGAACTTGTTAAGCCTTCTAACTGGTGACCTTAAACATTTTATTTTTGACCTATAAGGCTTGTTTTCTTCATTAAAATAATGACAGCAATGTTTTGCCCATATATGTGACATTAGGAGAAATACATATTATAAACAAATTTAAGGCATCATTTAACCCAAAGTTAAATTTATCACACAAAGTGATAAATTTATAAATTCCCTTTTCTTGAACTACAGAGGGAAAAGGACTGCACAAAGAGATTTGACTTTCACATTCATGAACAGTTTACTCTTTAGACCACAAAAACATGGCCCCACATACTGGAGGTCCCATTTCCATGCTCCTGACATCTGATTTATATACTGGATTCAATAAAACTAACTTTTCCCCTAGATAAAGTATAGTGATTCATCTGTCCACCTTGACCTGAAGAATAGTGGAAAAATGTATTGACTGGACATTAGGGTGCTATCTATCCTCAGTACAATGGGCTTCATGAACTGGAGAGTCTTTGAGAGGTCTTTCCTGTGAGTAAAATCTCAAGTTGCCCCAATGCTGGGGGGATGTCCCAGGGAGAGACACTGATGGAGAAATTTCTTAAACTACCCAAAAATCAGCAAAGTGGTGTGGGCATTGCATTGCAGCACTCATATGTCCACTAATGCAATGACACCCAGGTACAGACTATTTTCACACCTTCTTTTTTATACTGCTCATCCTTAAAGCTGCATGCTGTCATTTGAAGGATCTTTTTACTTTCTTTTTTAAAAATATCTTTATTTAAACACTATGATTACAAATATGATTGTAGTTGGGTTTCAGTCATAAAACACCTCTCTTCACCCATGCAACAATCTTACCACCAATGCTCTATATCTCCCTCCTCCCCCCCACCCTGCCTGTATTTGAGACAGGCATTCTATTCTCTCCCTCATTGGTAGTTATTAGTGTAGTTATTTCTCTAAAAACTCTTACCACCATTTTTTGTGCTAAGCATCATATTATGAGCTGGTCCTTCCAGTCCTCTTCTCTGATCATTAATACAATGATGTCTTTAAAAAAAAAAGCCATACATGAGTGAGACTGTTCTGTGTGTGTGTGTCTCTCTCCCTCTGACTTGTTTCACTAAGCATAATAGTTTCCATATCCATCTATGTATAGAAAAATTTCATGACTTCATCTCTTCTGACAGCTGCATAATATTCCATTGTGTATATGTTCCACAGTTTATGTTACCATTTTGGTTGTTTCCAGAGTCTGGCTATTGTAAATAGTGCTGCGAAGAATATAGGTGTGAGGAAGATATTTTTGTTTTATGTTTTTGTGTTCTTAGGGTATATCCCTAGGAATGATATAGCTGGATCATATGGGAGGCCAATTTCCAGTTTTTTTGCGGAATATCCATATTGTTTTCCTACAAAGGCTAAACAAGAAGGCATCCCCACCAGCAATGAATGAAGTACCTTTCTCCCCACATCCTTGCCAACACTGATTGTTCTTGTTCTTTGTGTGCATTCTCTGTGGCATAAGATGGTGCCTCATTGTTGTTTTGATTTGCATCTCCATGATGACCAATGATGTGGAGCATGTTTTTTATGTGTCTTTTGGTTTGGTCAGTTGTATTTCTTCTTTGAGGAAGTGTCTGTATTTTTCTTGTTAAGTTCTGTCAGTACCTTGTATATCTTAGATATTAGCCCCTTTTCTGATAGGTATTGTGTGAATAGTTTCTCCCATTCTTAGGGTGGCCTTTGTATCCTAGTCACTATTTCCTTTGAGGTGCAGAAGATTCTCAGCTTAATATAGTCCCATCTGCTTATCTCTGCTTCCAATTGTTTGGACAGTGCTATTTCCTCATTGAAGATGACTTTAGTCTCAATGTCATGGACTGTGTTACCTACATGTTGTTCTATATAGCATATGGTTTTGGGTCTGATATCAATTTTTTTTGTGGAGGCCACATATAGCTATAATTGGGGTTTACTCTTAGGTTTGCACTCAGGAATAACTCCTGGAGGTGCTATAGGAACATATGAAGTTCTGTGGATTGCATATCTGTCTACTGCTTGAAAAATAAGAGTCTTATTGGCTGTACTATTGCTTCAGCTCCATAAGCTCCATATGAGTCTTAGTTTTAATTTTATAGTGCTGGAGAGGTATTTCAATTGATGGGGGAAAAAAGCTCAGGTTCAATCATTAGCACTATATGGTTTTCCCTCAACCCTGAGCATATCTGGTAGTTGTATGCAAGCCCAATCAGGTCTGACACCATACCTTCCAACAAAATAAACGCCAAACATCAACAAAAATATCCTTCTAGAATTACATCTAAATGGAATCAACCTTAGTTAGATTCTAGAATAAGCTAAGTCTGCCATGAGAGTATCTTTTACTTGTTCCTTCACCCTTATAGCAAAATTAATTGTATTATTTTGGTTGTTGTTTGCTTATTTGGGGGCCACACTTGTTGCTACTCAGAGGTTACTCTTGATTCTGCACTCAGGAATTACTCCTGCTGGAGCTTGAAAGACCTTTTGGGATGCTCGAAATTGAACTTAGTTTGGCTGCATGCAAAGTAAGTGCTCTATTCACTGTATTATAATTCAATCCCCATATGATATATACACACATGTACATATATACATGTACATATATTATTTTAATTTAAAGATCATGTATCACATGTTGACATAGCTGGTCACAACACATTTGTTTCTAGATAAGTGGGAGCAAAAGTTTTTAAACATAAAGAAAAATAAAGAAAGAAAAGTAAAAGTGTACAACAACAAACATTTTTGTGAAAAATATTGTATCTACCAATGAAGTCATTAAGTCATTGTCACAAAATTTAGTAAACTCTTATTGCTAGTTGATCATTCTGTTACTTCTTTTATTTCTGAACATTAGGTAGCTTCAGATACACATTGGAATCTTAATTCTAGTGTTCCTACAGGGATGACAGTATTTTAAAAAATTGCAGTTGTTGTATAGCCATGAATGTGGACCCATGCACCAGGACCCATGCTCTAAGCACTACTGTTAATACTGTGACTTTTAGGGGTATATTTTTCATTGTCAGGCCTTTTGGAAGTACAAGAAGATGGGAAGAGGGTACCTGCATTTATTCAAATAAAATCTTGCTGATGTGACTTCAGCATTGTGGGGACTTGACTCACCCTTTCTTTCCAAAATTGCCATTTTCAGTTGTGAGGCCGTGTACCACGCTTTTTTCATGGCTTGTTATACTAACAAATACCTTTTGAGATATACACAAAAGCACTTCAAAAATTGGCAGAAATTTAAATTCAGCCTACTCCCCTTTTACCAAAGCAATTTAAATTAAGGCAGAGATAAGATTTTGCTAACAACATTAATTGCATTTGAGTATTAAATTTATTCTTGAAGGATTAAGCTTATTCCCAATATAAATTTATTATGGATGTTCTCTGCTGTTTATTATGTCCTATATTCTTATTATTTTACTAAGTTAAAAAGACTGCTTTAGTTCCTTTTTAATCCCCAACTACTAATTTTCTAAAGTAGTTTTAATATAAATTATGGGTTTGAATGACAACTAGTTTCTGACTATTTTCTGTTTTTTTCACAGTTTATAAATTATTTTTACATTCAAAAAGTCAGAAGTACATATTTTATGTTCAATGAAGCTTGGCAAGTTGGAATATTTGCTATATTTAAATAGTTCTCAACAAGTCCCTACTCAAGTTTAGTATTTCATGGGATGAGATTCAAGATGACCTTTTTTGTTTGTTTGTTTTGTTTTTTGGGTCATACCCAGCAGCGCTCAGGGGTTATGCCTGGCTCTACACTCAGAAATCGCTCCTGGCAGGCTCGGGGGTCCATATGGGATGCCGGGATTCAAACCACCGTCCTTCTGCATGCAAGGCAAACGCTTTACCTCCATGCTATCTCTCCAGCCCCAAGATGACCTTTTTAAATAAGTCCTTAAAGAAGAAATCTAGAGCTGTGTCTGTTATTACAATAGGCCCAAGTGTATATCCTGTGATGTGGAAATAAGTTAGTAATTATAGAAGAATGCCACTCACAGTTTACTTTTGATGTTTACTATGCAATCTATCCTGCCAATGTTAATTAATATTACTTGTGAATAATTCTCTTTATTTTCATCTTTAAAATGATTTTCTTTACCAAACGCAATTAAATACTAACATTCAGAAACAGGCATTTACATTTGCTGTCTTTCCAGATTCTCTTTTACAAAGTGATGGGTTTTAGATTTCAAGACAAACATGACTCTTGGACATGCAAATTAGCACTGGCCTTTGGGCTCAAATTTGAATAAATTAGTTCAGGAATAAACAAAATGAGCCTGCCAGCAAGTAGCTTTCATAAACTTGATGTGACTACTTGATATTTAATCTCTGCAACTTCTTGATTACTATAATTTCTTTGCATCACTATACCCTCTTCCTTCTGAATTTTATCACATCTAGTCCCTCCTCCCCCTCTGACCACATATTATTTAAGCCTCTTGTTTGACCTTCCATTGCTTAAAACGTTTTGAATGTTTGACTCAGTAACGCAAGTCTTCAAAACTTAAAAGCCATTTTCTGCCAACTCTTATTCTTCCTGCCTGAAAGACTTTCTTTTCTTTTCTTTCCCCGTACCCTTTTATCAAATTAACTCCAGCCCATTCTTTTTTTTCCCCCAATCTATTCTTAAAACACTTTTTTTTTTTTTGGTTTTTGGGACACACCGTTGATGCTCATGGGTTACTCCTGTCTATACTCTCAGAAATTGTTCCTGGCTTGGGGGACCATATGGGACACTGGGGATCAAATCCAGGTCTGTCGTGGGTAGCTATGTGCAAGGCAAACTTCCTACCACTGTGCTGTGCTGTTGCTCTGCCCCCCTTAAAACACTTTCTTCAAAAGATCTGAATTCATGAAAGTGGTGAAGGATGGATAGAGTATTTAAAGCACATGGGTAAATTACAGTAAGTTACCACAGACCTAGCTTTCAACCTAGTTTTTGATTGATTCTAATTTTTTGTTTAGAGTATGGATAAAGGTTGTTGATGTCCAAGATAGGGGTGGGAACTCTTTTATGCGAAGGGACACTTGGATATTTATAGCATCACTTGTGGGTCATACAATATAGGCAGATGGATGGTGATCAGTCAACAAAAAGTACATGTGTCTATTTTGTCATGTACCAATGCTAGACCGCATGATTTGTGGGCCTTATAGGTTCATATGAGAACAGACACTTTCCACCTTTGTCTAGACTCTCTCTGCACTATCATACATCATGACTTTTGTAACTGCTCATTTGCTTGTCTCTTTACCTAATAAAGCATAACCTCCATAAAAATAAAAGTAATATTTGTTTATTCATTATTTCCCCATATCTTATACATATTCCACTATAGCTACTCAAAAATTTGTTAAATAAATGAGTAACTTCATAAGCCAAGGTTTAAAGATTATAATTATTGTAATCATTGGCATGTAAATATTTGAAAATAAAGTTTTGTGGGAACATAGCCAACCTCATTCATTCACATGCAATCTATGATTATTTCCACACTAAAACGACAATTTGGGAAATGACACAGAACCATATTACTGCCTATAGCCATACCACCCTGAATGTGCCCTATCTCATCAGAATACTTATGATCCACAACACCTGAAATTTTTGCTTTGCTTTTACCAATCCTCCTCATAGAGCAGACATGTCTTTCTGTATTTTTATAAACTCCAATTTTGATTGACATAGGGTTAATTTAGACAACTTTGAGTCTTTTGACTTAGATATTCTGATAATTGAATCTCAGTAAGTCATGGTCCTCCCTCATCTGTGACTCACTACTTAATTCCCTTTGAAAGCACAATTTTGACCACACTTCAGGTATGCCAGTTTTGGAACTGATATTACCAGGGCTTTTTGAAGAGAGTGCAGACACCATCTCCCCATATTTTCACTCTTCTGGGAAGCCTGGTAACTTTAACCACATCCACAAACTCAGTCTCCATATTCACACTGGGCCAACTCCATAGACTCACTCTTTTCTCAAACAAGAAATAAACCAAACCATGAACGATAATGGCTATACTGGCGCATGCAGCAGAAAGCTAGCCAACTCAGAAGGTAAAGGAAGCTTGACGGGGCCGAAGAGATAGCATGGAAGTAAGGCGTTTGCCTGTCATGCAGGAGGTCATTGGTTCAAATCCCGGTGTCCCATATGGTCCCCCGTGCCTGCCAGGAGCAACTTCTGAGCCTGGAGCCAGGAATAACCCTTGAACACTGCCGGGTGTGACCCAAAAACCACACACACACACACACACACACACACACACACACACACACACACACACACACACACGGAAGCTTGACAACTGAGTACATGGCTCTAAAAGTCATAGTATCAGTAATAGTGCTTTGAATTTCTGGGCAACTTCATTTGTTTGATATTGTCATCTCTAAAGGAACACCCTAATTAAACATAATATATAGCTAATCACAAGAGCTTACTAAACCTCCTGTGATTGTATTCATGACTTCATTTGAGATACAATGATTTTCTTTTTTTTTTTTTTTTGGTTTTTGGGCCACACCCGATAACGCTCAGGGGTTACTCCTGGCTATGCGCTCAGAAGTTGCTCCTGGCTTGGGGGACCATATGGGACACCGGGGGATCGAACCACGGTCCGTCCAAGGCTAGCGCAGGCAAGGCAGGCACCTTACCTTTAGCGCCACTGCCCGGCCCGAGATACAATGATTTTCAAAACATGCTTACTGCTGTACTTTTTCTTTCTCTTTTTTCTTCTCTTTCATTCATTTTTTATTTTTCTTTATATTTTAATAAATTTGCTTTCACTTATCTAGAGACAAATGTACTGTGATCAACTATGTCAAATATCTGATGCATTTTATTTAATAAAATAAAATACAATCTTAGTAAGTCAAATAAATAAGTTAAACACAAATAGCTCTTTGAATTATTTACCATTTCCCAAGGATAAGAAAGTAATTGATTAAAAAGAAAGCAGAAAGATTGTACATCAAAAATGATGTTTTAATTACACAATCTTTTACTTACTTACTCATGGTGTGTATAGGGCAAACAAGGCATATACTAAATAAAATGAAAACAGCTTTGGACTATAAGAACAACTAATTACCAGAATCTAAAGGAGATTTGGGGTATGCATATATCGGGTAAATGAAGCATTAACGGTATGGTGAAGGACAGAATTCTAGTGGTAAGCAATGTAATATATGTAATATATATGCACATTGATTTACAATTATGAGCACCTAAGACATACTGTTATGTTTATTCCATTAAAAAAACCCAATAAACTATTTTGTAGAGAGATAAGGGAATTCTAGCATGCTATTTGCAGGAATATAAATTGATGAAATTTCTAAAAAAAAAAAAAGTATGTAAAATTCTTTAAAAATATAAAAATCGTGGGGCCAGCAAGGTGGCACTAGAGGTAAGGTGTCTACACTGCAAGCGTTAGCCAAGGAAAGATCACGACCACGGTTCGATCCCCTGGTGTCCCATATGGTCCCCTCCCAAAGCCGGGGGCAATTTCTGAGCGCTTAGCCAGGAGTAATCCCTGAGCATCAAACGGGTGTGGCCTGAAAAACCAAAAAAAAAAAAAAAAAAAAAAGAAAGAAAGAAAGAAAGAAAGAAAGAAAAAAAGAAAAAGAAAAGGAAAAAAATATAAAAATCGGGGGCCGGAGAGATAGCACAGCAGCATTTGCCTTGCAAGCAGCTGACCCAGGACCTAAGGTGGTTGATTCGAATCCAGGCGTCCCATATGATCCCCCGTGCTTGCCAGGAGCTATTTCTGAGCAGATAGCCAGGAGTAACCCCTGAGCACCGCCAGGTGTGACCCCCCCCCAAAAAAAAAAACCCAAAAAACAAAAAAAGAACAAAAAAAGAACTGAAAAGTGTGATTTAACCTAGAGCTACACCCCTCGCCCCAGTTATTAAATTGATTATAATCATTAAAAAATATATATATATAAATCTATATTTTTCTAGAAATCACATTTTAGGTATATATTTAAAGAAGTAAAGAAAGTTATTCAAAAGTATACTTGTTCTGCTTTGTTCATAGAGCATATTTCCAATAGCCAAACATAGGTTCAATCTAATTCTCTATTGGCAGATGACTGGATGAAGAATTTTTGGCATATATACTCAGTAGAACACTACTCTTCCATTTAAAAATAAAGCCATGCTTTTTAGCAATAAAATAGATATATAACTTATAATTATGCTAAATGAAATTAATGAGGAAGACAAAAATATAAATTACTAAATCGGTTCAGTCATATGTGCAATATGAATATCAAAAGTTATCTGGCAAAAAAAAGAACTGACTTAAACTTTATGGAAAGTATGGCATTTGGTGGAATAGAGGATAGAGGGGAAGTGAGAGTGATTAAAGGAATTTTGGGATAGTGGGTGTGAAATTTCTTGCATACATATTTTTTTTTGTTTTTTGTTTTTGGGCCACACCCTGTGACGCTCAGGGGTTACTCCTGGCTATGCGCTCAGAAGTTGCTCCTGGCTTCTTGGGGGACCATATGGGACGCCGGGGGATCGAACCGCGGTCCGTCCTAGGCTAGCGCAGGCAAGGCAGGCACCTTACCTCCAGCGCCACCGCCCGGCCCCTTTGCATACATATTGAGATGTGTAATGAAACTCATCTTAACCCATAATTAAACCAATGATCAATGAAAAAATTTTAAAAAACTTTCACTGAATATACAAATATTTACTATATTAAAAAATTTATGTAATTGTTAAAGTTTCAAAGACAAAAATAGTATGTAATCATATTTATCAAGTTTTGTTAGTTTTATTAATCTAAGGTTTGATAATATCTGTCATGAAATATGCTATACCTACCTCATCTTCAATGACAATACTGCCTAAAACAAAAGGAGCACATTGTGCCAATGAACTAGAAGTTCCTAACAAGGACAAAACAACAAAATTATTCTGTTGATAACAGCACAGTGCTTCTAATTTTACTCCATTTATAGGACCTCTTTGTGATATTTATGACTATGAGCTATATGTATGTATCATATTGCTATGACACAAGAGCTAAAATATGAGATTAAAATATTTTATAGATTTATATATTTTATTTTATATATTTATTAATATAATGATTATATTATATAATATATGTTATATATTATATTTATTTATTTATATATATATTTTTACAAGATCACTTTGTTAACATCAAGTGTAACTGCACCAATGAATGAATCTGTATGAACATAGGCTATGCAGGGTCAGATCCTTTATTATACACGTAGACAATCATGAATAACTTTTATAGCAATGTATTCATTTTATTCATAATGCATTTTTCCCTGCTATTGATTATTTAGGGTGGCACTGAATAAACTTCAGTTCAGACAGATACCTGACTTAACATTGATGGCTAACATTCTCTTTCTGCCTGGCTAGACATCCACAGATGTTTTCCCTATTCCATCTGTGAAGCCCTAGATGGATCTTATTCCTGAAGCAAAGTGTGGAAAGGACATTATCTTTTTGAGCATAACTTTCTAGTGAAGTATGACTCAGCCATCTGTGATTCTACAATATTAGACAAATTATCCAGTTATTTGGGAATTTCTGAGATTCCTTTATATTAAAAGATGTGTAATCTAAGACCCTTTCCCTTTCCCAAATCTCAGGCCTTTTCATAATTCCCATTAACTCCAGCCATTCTTTCAACACTTTTGTTTGTTTGTTTGTTTGTTTGTTTTGGGTCACACCTGGCAGTGCTCAGGGGTTACTCCTGGCTCTATGCTCAGAAATCGCTCCTGACAGGCTTGGGGACCATATGGGATGCCGGGATTCGAATCACCATCCTTCAGCATGCAAGGCAAATGCAAGGCAAATGCCTTACCTCCATGCTCTCTCCGGCCCCTTTCAACATTTTTCAACCAAATGTTTTCTGATAATATTGTCATTTGGTGACATAAAAATATCACTCCCTTGATAAGCTTTACCTCAACTCCATGAGGAAACAGAAATAAGACCACTGTACAATTACTTGACATACTAAGGAAGTTAGGGGCAGGGAGAAACCTCTGGAAGCCCTTATTTTAGGCCCAGCCTTATTTCTTTTAGTGATTTGATGGTGGGGGAAGACATTACTAGGAAAATGGAGGCCATCACAAATCTGAGCTAAAGGACTGTGTTTTCACAAGATCTCTAAAATGTGCTGAATAGTAATATGAATTTAGTGATCACATTTACTTAAAAGTATTTATCACCTATAAAATTTCTAAGCTTCAAAATTTATTCAAACCACAAAACTTACTTTTCTTTCACAACTTACTTTTTAAAGCATTCTTCGAATATTTCCCTAATTCTGGGGTCCTACCTTCTTTCAGATGTGCACAATATTAACAAATAAGCAAAGCTTTTTTTAAAAAAAGAAAAGCTTTAAAAGAAATCTTTCAATTTCCTCTAGACCTTTTAATATCTGGGTTGATCAGATATTCCTCTGTGATCTTGGTAAATTGAGTAGTAATCTGTATGGAACACTTTGGTTTAATGACCAAATGAATGAATGTATCAATGCTCATAATAGTAATGCCACAGTACTGGGCATACAAGATTAATTTGATGAGTTCATGAGACACAGTAGAAACAGAGGGTAAGACTGCATCATGTAATTAAGAAAAAAATGTGAGAGAATCACTATACATCTCACAAACTGATAGAGGCATGGGACATATTTTCTGCCAGCATTACAAGTTAACAGCCCTCAGATAAATTTACATAATCATAATGACTAGCAATGCTGAGGAGATCATAAGTCAGCACTAACCGACGTCTTTGTCGCACACTGATGGATGTGTCCATCTGTGATCAGAGCAGCTTCTTCCTGGCCATGAGGCTGAGCTTAGCCTTTGTTGTCAGGCACAGAAGATGGGGATGATGGGAAGACAGGCCAGGTCAGTGCCATTGCTTAACTCCTCACTAGCCTCTTCACTGCACTATTTGAAAATAATTTTCATTTTAAAAATATTTTTATTTAAGCACCATGATTACAAGAATGTTTGTAGTTGGGTTTTAGTTTATATATATATATATATATATCACCCCCCTTCACCAGTGCAATAATCCCACCACCAATTGCCCTCCATCTCCCTACTTCCCTACTCCTTACCTGTATTCAATACAGGAATTCTATTTTTCTCACTCACTATCATTGTCATGGTAGTTGTCAGTGTAGTTATTTCTCTAACTAAACCCACCACTCTTTGTGGTAAGCAGCCCTCATCTCTATTGTCTCTGTGTATTATTAAAATAATGTCTTTCGGGGGCCGGGCGGTGGCGCTGGAGGTAAGGTGCCTGCCTTGCCTGCGCTAGCCTAGGACGGACCGCGGTTCGATCCCCCGGCGTCCCATATGGTCCCCCAAGAAGCCAGGAGCAACTTCTGAACACATAGCCAGGAGTAGCCCCTGAGCGTCACAGGATGTGGCCCAAAAACAAAACAAACAAACAAAAATAATGTCTTTCATTTTTCTTAAAACGCATAGATGAGTGAGACTATTCTGTGTCTGTCTGTCTCACTCTGACTTATTTCACTCAGCATAATAGTTTCCATGTCCATCATGTATATGAAAATTTTATGACCTCATCTCTTCTGATGGCTACATAGTATTCCATTGTGTAAGATGTACCACAGTTTCTTTAGTCACTCAGCTGTTGTCAGGCATCTGAGTTGTTTTCAGATTCTGGCTATTGTAAATAGTGCTGCAATGAATATAGATGTGCAGAAGGCCTTTTTGTGTTGTGTATTTGTGTTCTTAGGGTATATCCCTAGGAATGAAATAGCCATCAAACTCAGTTCCATATACTGCACATTCCAGCAGCAAGAATCTTTTTTGGAGCATGAGAACATAATGTAACCTCTATGAGTCTCTGACTCCTTTAATCCTTTAACCTTTGCTGGCTCCTTTCTAACATTGAGGCTACACTGTCAAACACTGAAGAGCACCAGGATGATAATTAAGATTGTTAGCAAGCTCACTTACAAGTTCAGTATATACTTCAAATTGTGAGCCCATCTCTATTCTCCTATCTTTCAAAGTTCACATGGAGAGAGCAGCAGATGCAACAAGGCTATGCTAATACATGGCCTTAACTCTCTGTTAAAGAATTAATGAATTAACTCTTTCATGTAGTGTGGCAGAAATTAGCTAACAATAAGAAGCCATATTTTTATTTCTTCAAAAGTAATTTATTTCCTCAGAAATACAACCAATTAATCCTCGATAAAGGGGCAAGAGATGTAAAATGGAGCAAGGAAAGCCTCTTCAACAAGTGGTGCTGGAACAACTGGTCAGCCAAATGCAAAAAAGCAAACTCAGACCCCAGGTATGGCTCCCAAAATCAAGAAAATGAAAAAAATTAAACTATGAATGTTTTGTTAATTTATAAGAATTGTGTCCTTGTGGTGTCTTATAAATAATGCACTGTATGCAGTACTGAATAGTTGCATCATGCTGATATATTTAATTTTGTGTGTAATAATGTTTTTAAAGAACTTATTGTAAAGAACAAGATATACCTTTTATATACTATACTAAGCATTGAATTGTTTGAGTTTAGAATGGTAATACTTCCTTATTAAAAATAAATAAAAAGAAAAAAAAAAGAGTTTAGAACAGTTGATGGAGGAAATTTGATATTGATGTTGGAACATTATATACCTGAACTTAGTTATAAAGAACTTTGTAAATCATTTTGGTTCCTTAATAAAAAATAAGTGAGAGTTCAAAATAAAGCAAGAGTTCATTCGAAAAAAAAAAAACTATGAATGTTTTAGCCCTCTGTATTCCCAATTTTTGGTTCTCATTGAAAATGCCCTGGCTTCAAAATGTAGTCTTGGTTTCCTGAAGCCATTAGTCACTTCTGAATTTATTTGGATGTCTAAGATTAAGTCAGGGGCTCTGTCAATAATGAGTAAATTCTAAATCTCATTTTCCTCAGCTGGAAATTAAGATGATTAGCCATTACTTGATTTGTTATACTTCTTCTAAATCAGTTATTTGATAGGTTTATGAGTATCACTTATTACAGAATATAGTGATAAAATGATTAATGTGTGTTTTTGCCAGTGTCTCACATACACATACTTACATACACACACACATAACAAAATAAGCAGCTACTGGAAAAATGCCCTCAAATTAGTTGTCTCAACTATAATAAGTCTTCTGCCAACAGAGACCTCTGACTATAATTTCTAATTGACTAATCTCTGGGCATGAATCATATTCCATTTCCCTGAAGGATAGCAACATAGGTATACTGATGCTTGTCAGTGAATTTGTACTGCCTTTTTTACATCCTCATAGTCTTATGAATGAATATTACTATTTTTCTATCTTTTTTAATTTTCATTTACTCTTTTTTTTATTTAAACAACTTTATTACATACATGATTGTGTTTGGGTTTCATTCATGTAAAGAACACCACCCATCACCAGTGCAACATTCCCATCACCAATGTCCCAAATCTCCCTCCTCCCCACCCAACCCCTGCCTGTACTCTAGACAGGCTTTCTATTTCCCTCGTACATTCTCATTATTAGGATAGTTCAAAACGTAGTTATTTCTCTAACTAAACTCATCCCTGTTTGTGGTGAGCTTCATGAGGTGAGCTGTAACTTCCAGCTCTTTTCTCTTTTGTGTCTGAAAGTTATTATTGCAAGAATGTTTTTCATTTTTCTTAAAACCCATAGATGAGTGAGACCATTCTGTGTCTTTCTATCTTTTTAATGTGCGTGAATCAGAGAAAGGGTTCAATGCATTGAAGAACATGCATTGCATATTGGAGGCCCAGATTCAGTTTCTGAACCAGATGGTCATCTGAACACCGTTTGGAGTAATTTCTGGAATAACTCCTGAACACCACTGGACATTAATATTTGCAAAAATTAAATAAAGATGAAAATAATCCAGGGACCGGCGAGGTGGCACTAGAGGTAAGGTGTCTGCCTTGCAAGCGCTAGCCAAGGAAGGACCGTGGTTCGATCCCCCGGCGTCCCACATGGTCCGCCCAAGCCAGGGGTGATTTCTGAGCGCTTAGCCAGAAGTAACCCCTGAACATCAAATGGGTGTGGCCCGAAAACCCCCAAAATATAGAAAGATGAAAATAACCCAAAACATTTTATGCAGAAAAACAAAATAATTGTAGTCTAAAAGTCAAGCAAAAGTCAGCAGGACAAAATTCTCAGTAGAACATTTCATAATTGTTCCCAACTTTCCATTTGCACCAAAAGGAAATTTGGGGCTTTCTTGGCTCAGAAGAGAGCACAACTTAATTTCCCCTTTGACATTATGTGAATATTTCTCCTCCTCCTCTTCATTCATCCAGCTATCCATCTGTAGATCTATTCCAGGATAAAGAAAACTTAAAACCTAAATTTATGGACTTGTCATCTCTGCAATAAACTTCTTCTCTTTCTATCTCTTGGCCATGCCTGGGTATATTCCGTATGAGGGCTTCACTATTCAGATAATGCTCAAAGATATTGATCCAGAGATTGTCCTATGAAGGAAGACTCATTTAGAAAGGCGAATAGGTGCATATAAACATATGTTTTTAAGTTAATGTCATCTTGAGTTCCAGTGGGATACGGTGCCTGTGTTCCCTAAAACTAAAAATTATCAGCCACTTTTTTTTTCTTAGGACACTGTATGTTAAGGACTGTTACCATATTCTAAATAAAGGAGAACAGTACACAAAAGCTTCATGGAAATGCTCAGCAGCTTTTCAGTGGAATTATTATAGTGTTGAATGACACTTCTTTTGGCAACCCTGAAAACGTAAAGCTCAACATTTCCAAAGCTGGATAAGAAAGATATGGAGGAAAGAACATTGCTGGAAGTTTAATCAATTATAAACTAAAGAGAGAAGAGGTACTTAGAAAGATCACCCCTTCTTTCTTTTTTGTTTGTTTTTTTTTTGTTTTTGTTTTTGGGCCACACCCAGTGACGCTCAGGGGTTACTCCTGGCTATGCGCTCAGAAGTCGCTCCTGGCTTGGGGGACCATATGAAACGCCAGGGGATCGAACCGCGGTCCGTCCTAGGCTAGCACAGGCAAGGCAGGCACCTTACCTCCAGCGCCACCGCCCGGCCCAAGATCACCCCTTCTAACTTCAACAGTTAAGTGGTAACCTGTAAACTACAGAGAGACTGAATGTTCCAATAATTTTTTAGTAATGAATGTTACGCTAAACTCAATTGTGTTAAAATATAAAGCAGAAGGGGAAAATAATTCAGAAGTGCCCACTTTCTCTCAAACCTGTGATGCCTGCTTGGTGTGTGGTCACTGAATGCTCACTCTGCTAGAGAACATGATGCTGATCTCTCCATCTCAGCACAGAAGTCCTTTACATCCCCTTCCTCCCCTCCATTCCAGGCTCCTTGTACAGAAACAATGCAAATGTGTCAGGCTGCTGGGACTCCTGCCAATGTAATAAAATTATAAAAAAGAGAAAATAATCACCTGCCTTAGTAACAGGAATAAGGGTCTAAGGGCCAGCTTTCTTCTGTTCTAATATATTAATTCTATTTTTCAGTACTTAACAATATAAGTAAATGTTATGGGATACATTTATGTATTAACTAATTTGTATCAATTTGACACAAAGTTTAATGCACTTAATTAGTAAAGAAATATTGTTTGGTTTAAATTAGTTTCCTGGTGATCTTTTTTTACAGTTAACACTAACCTCTATCTTAAGTACAGACTTTCTATTATTGGGCAGTTGCAGGGTTTAAGCTTAAATATGTAGGCACCTTAAATATGTATGTAAGTGATATGAGAAGCAAAATTGACCGCTGAGATTTAAATGATTTCTGATTCCAGATCATCAATTGTAAGTTGATTCCAGTTTTCATGCCCCCAATTATGTTTTCCTGAAATTATATTATGTTATCTACATTTTTAAAGATTTTATAGCTTTGCTTTCAGAGTCAAACTTTGCTTTCAGTCTTGTGAAAATAGTCTTATCATTATAGACTTATTGCATTTATAATATTGAAGATCTTGATAGGGAAGAAAAACCTTCTGCATTCCTATGTTCATTGCAGGACTATTCACAAAAGCCAGATTCTGGAAACAACCCAAGTACCTAAGAGAAGATGAGTGGATAAAGAAACTGTGGTGCATCAACATAAAGGAACACATCATAGCTTTTTAGGAAAAATGAAGTCATGAAATTTGCTTATACTTGGATGAACATGGAGAGCTATATGCTGAGTGAAATGAGTCAAAGGGAGAGGGACATATATATATAATCACAGTCATTTGTGGGATATAAAATAAAAGATGATATGGTAATAATAGTCAGAGACAACAGAGATGAGAAAACAGAGACCACAGTAGGAAGCTTGCCACAAAGAACAGGGCAATACAGTTAGGGCAGAGAAGGGACCACTATGACAATAACAGTTGGAAATGGTCACTCTAAACAAGAACTGGATGCTAAAAGGAGATAAAGTGATATGCATGCTACCCCGCCAGTAACAATATTGCAAACCACAGTATCCAAAAGGTAAGTAGGAGAGAGAGAGAGACAGACAGACAGACAGACAGACAGAGACAGAGAGACAGAGGCAGAAACAGAGACAGAGACAAAGAGACACACAGAGAGAAGGAAACTGCCGCAGAGGCAGGCAGTGGGAAAGGACAGCTGGGGACACTGATGGCAGGAAATGTGTACTGGTAATGTGATTCCACTGTATGACTGAAACCTAATCATAAACAACTTTGTAACTGAAAATAAAACCCAACTTCTTATGAACAACCTTGTAACCAGGGTGTTTAACTAAAGTAATTTAAAAAAAATTTTTAAAAGAAAGAAATATTTTATTGGCTTTCTGAATGAGGCTTGAGGGGAAAACTGTAGGTAAAGTTAGCACATAACCTTCAGATATTCAGTGCCTCTATTTTACAATTACAGTAAAAAGGTTTAGGTCCATGATAACCCATATATGAAGTCTTCCCTTGGATTATTTCCAGTGTCATTGTCTCCTGCCTGTCCTATCTCATATTCTTGTTGTGGCCAGCCTCTCTTAGCTGCTCTTTGTTCTTCTGGACTTTCTTGTACTCTGTCTGCATACACACACACACACACACACACACACACACACACACACACACACACACACACACACACACACACACATCTGAGACCTGCTGCTTTCCCTGCCATTTACACAGGGCACAGGACTAAGATCAAAGAGGAAGTTAAGCTTAATTCCTTGTCCTCTTTTATGCCTCATTTATCCTCACATCAACTCTTATTTTCCCCATGAAAATGAGATTTAAGAAGATCAAGGACTTACATTGTATCAACAGCTGATATTGGTTCAAATCCTTTGTACCATATATGGTCCCTTGAGCACCACTAGAGGTCATTCCTGAGGACAGAGCCAAGACTAGCCCGGAGAAACCTCTGGTGTAGTCCCAAAGTTATTGAACAAACACCTAAATATGCAAATAAATAAATAGATAAAAATGAGCTCTTGGATTAACTAGATTACCTGGTTGGTGCTCCTCTACTTCTACCAGATTATTGTTTTTTTATCAATTCCAATTATTTGATTTTAAACTTATTCTTAGTGTTTCTGAAATTATAATGGGTATTTTAGTCAAGGGTATAAAATCTAATAAAATATGGTGATAAAATCACCTGGTGACTGCTCATGCTTGCCAGATGTCCATTAGTTCCAGAAGAATGTTGGTATCAGAGGATGGGAATGGCTAATAGCTGTGGATGAGAACCTAGCCAGTGCAGAGGAAAACGAGTAGCCACGGGTCAGCTATAAGGAGGAGCCCCCATATATGATAAAGAGAAAACGAAGCACAATCCACAGAAGGGCCAGGTCTTTGTAATCATTTCAAAATATATAAGCTAAGTGATCAAAAGAAGAGAGAGAGGGAGAAGAGTGAGAGAGAAGGCAAGACAGACCATGCTCTTTGAAGTTAAGTAAACCATATTTTGCTCCCTAGGCCCCTCTCATTGAGTATTTTGCTCAGTTTTGCTCATCACCTCTACATGTTTGATATCATTATTTCCAAAATAGGACAGCCCAATACCAGGGCTGAAGATATATGGAGCTTGCTTGCATGCTGCCAACCTGGGTTCTATCCCCGGCACTCTAATAGGGTGATTCATAAAGTGCAGAGTTAAGAAAGAGTAAGTTCTGAGACAGCTAGGTATGTCTCAAAAAACAAAAAGAATAATCAAGGTGTTTAAATAAAATATTATTAAAAAACCCCAAAAGAATAAATAAAAGCCCAATATCCTTTTTTATTTATTAAGGATGAAATAGAGGGCAGAGAGTTAGATAGTGAGTAGGTGGTTTGCCTTGTACACAGTAGAAACAGGTTTAATCCCAAGTACCCCATCTGGTCCCTGAAAACTGCCAGAGCATAGAGCCAAGAGTAAACCTGAAGAACAGTTGACTGTGGCTCCAAAACTAAAGAAAAACAGCAACAGAAAGGGAATAAGTGGGACTGAATATGGATGGTGTAGGACATTATTTTAAGTCAGAAACCTTATTAGTGACCAGCAAATAAGGACTAGTGTTTTTCTTGCCAAATGATCATACTGTCCCTTGCTGATTTTTTTCTGCAGTGCAAGCTACAGTTCAAACAAAACTGGCTCCAATGCAATAAGAAAAGGCAATTGGTTACACTGGACTGATATGCTCAGAACTAAGCAGAGAACCCAGACCTGGCAATGTCCTTGATAAAGAAAAATTATCAAAGGAAATACCTGACTACATAGATCAGATACTTCATTCACAAATGATTTATTGTGACTATGGGGGTGGTCTAATTGCTCAGTACATTCTGTTTCTATCTAGCAAAAATTTCAGTGCCATACGCTTCTAAATTTTAGAAGCAATTATCCTTATACCCAGGATTTCTGTTTTTCTTCACCCTCATTATTGGCTTTTTGGGTCTTCTTCAGAATTTTTTGGATAGGGACTAACATTGTTCATGAACTAAAATGGAAGTTATCCATCAAATAGCAGTAGCAAAAAAATAATAAGATCATGGTTTATATTAACTTTTAACATTAACGGGTATAAAATTTCCCCTCTGTTGGGACAACCAGAAACATAAGACTTGGCACAAGATCTAAGTATAAGAGGTCATTTTTTAATTTCCCTTTTTTAAATAAGTACAGTAGTTTGAAAATAACTTCATTGTGTGGTGACAGTGAACATGAATTATAACTATTCAGATTGACCATAAAACAGAAACAGATGTTAGAATACCTTGTGGTTAGAATTTTTCTTTGAACTGTAAATGCTGCTATAATCAACAGGAATTTCTGAATGTTTCTGGAGACAAAGATGATATGCATAGGCAAGGCATTTTGATTTCTGAAGCTTTATTCCTAAATCAGATTTACTATCACCTCCAGACACCATTTTCAGTCTGGTTATTTTAATGAGAAGTAAAATAAGACCACCAGTCAACACTGACCTTAAGAGGCACTTACAGTGATTTATATCCCAACAAAAGTTTTCATATACTTAGTATTTTACCCAAGAAGATAGAAATGCATTTGAGAAGGTTAAAGTAATCAAAAATAATCTTAAGAACTTTGTATTACTGTCAGAATGAACTCACTGCTCTGCCAAGTGCTTTAAAAGATTAAACTTTGCTATTTGTTAGTTTGCTATGTGATCTACTGCAGTTTATGTATTTTTCATGTTAACAAGAGAGTAAAAATACATGTTACAAAAAGTCTAAGAAAGTAATTATTTTCCAAGTTACTTACAATTTCTAGGGCTATATTGGAAGGTAACTGCTAGTAACTTACAAAAGTCATTGAATGTTGCCAAGAAACTACTCATCCCCTATATATTGTGCTCTAAAAGATATGCAAGCTAAAGTAATCAATTTTATGCTTAATATTAATGACACCACACTCAGGTTTACTTCCTTTCTTCTTTCCTTCCTTCCTCCCCTTTATTTTTTCCATCCTTCCTTTCTTCCTTCCTCGCTTCTTCCTTCCTACCTCCCTCTCCCTCTTTTCATTTCCTTCCTCCTTCTATAGGGAGGAAACATCTTTTCTTTTTGTTTCTTCCCTTTTCTTCAGCTCTTCCCAATTTTTAGATTATTTTCAGTTACCATGACTAGAAATCTATCAAGAGCAGTGAGCCCACCAAGAGACCTGGAAATTGGATTTGATTACAGTTCTAGAATCCTAACTCTGCCACTGTATGGTTTAACTTTAACCTTCTTGGCCCTCCTAAATGGAGAGATCTTGTTTAATGAAGGGAATATCTGCTAAGTCTGTCTAAAAGAGATAGGATGATTTAGTGAGATAATGGATGTGAGAACTTTTATTTTTTCGTACTTTCAATGAAGTGAAGAAAAGTCAGCTGAAAAATTGCTCACCACACAACAGGTACAGATTTTTTAGAAAACAACATTCATTGTCTTTGACCATTGCTTGGAGTTTTCACATGCTAATATAATTAAATGTAACAAAGAAATCTCTTATAAAGTTGAGTATTTGCACAACTATCTGACATCCATGATAATGACAAAATTAACTGGTTGCAAAGTTAGAGATTACTTTATTATTGTAAAATATACTCCTTATAAAGAATGAAAAATAAAAGAGCTGATGTTTAGGTGGTAGATTTTTGTAAGTTTGTTTTTTAAAAATCAGCATTCCTTTATCATGTAGTTTTAGTTTTAAATAATAATCATGAGTTGCTTTTATAATTAAAACATACTAAGATAAAATAAATAATGCAATGGTGCAATTGTGCTAACAGTATTTTATAAATAAATTTTGATGAGTCATTGGCTATGAAATTATAGGTATTAATAGTAAATATTTATAGATACTTAAAAAATAAAATAACATAATATCGTAAGTTTTATTATTCTATGATTTAATATAAGAGGATTAGTGAGGTTTAGCTCTAAATGGACATATTAGGCAGTGAGTCAAATAACATTGAGTACTAAACACATAGTTGTTCAGTCAATAAAATTGTATTTATTTCCAGAGACCAGAGCAGCCAAATAATCATTTTTATTAGATTTGGTTTGGGAACTTGTAAGATGTGTGGTGGAAATGGTCATTCAGGACGTACAACTTCTAAATTTTTGGATTGAATGAATTTGTTTTCAGTTCCTGTTTGGACTTCTGACATTTCTCTTGCTGAATATAGAGTTTATAGTACTAAATGAGAAGAAATGTTAGCAGAGGAAGCAATCATTTTTTTCTGAGGTTAGAAACAGTTTTACCTTTACATGCCCAATCACTGCTGTTAAGTTGTGTGTTTTTATTTTTGAATCCAA
Source organism: Suncus etruscus (assembly GCF_024139225.1). Taxonomy (NCBI): domain Eukaryota; kingdom Metazoa; phylum Chordata; class Mammalia; order Eulipotyphla; family Soricidae; genus Suncus; species Suncus etruscus. The sequence continues at coordinate 74,527,270 of NC_064852.1, read as the reverse complement.
ATAAGAGAGAATGTCTTAATGCATAGACTCTAGGTAAAGATTCTTAACATTAACAAACCTTTTACTGAAAAAAAAAAAAAAAGAGAGAGGGAAATGTAAAGAAATTTAGAGAGAAGTAATATGTTATTCCTATGATTGCTGCTAGCACAAATATTGAACCAAGTTTTTATTTAGGATTAAATGACTTGTCAAGAAGCAATGTGATCTAATACTACATATTTGCTTTGCACTTACTCTGTGCCAGGCATAGTACTGAGCATGAAAATTGCACAAGGGCATGAAAATTGTTGTAATATATATATTACCTATTTAATCCCATCATAACTATTATGTAGTAAAACTCAAATTTTAAATTGATAAGCTATGGCATATAGAGTTTAGAAATATGTGATTATACAAGTAGATCACAGAAGAAACACTTTTAGTAATTCTGTCTGTTCCTAAGATAATTTTCTTTCTTTGTATGGGAGATGACATAATATAAACTACTAACTCTGAAGTTGAATTTTATGAAACCCACTACCAGTTCAACCATACATAAACTAATTATGAAGCCTCATGTAAGCTGTTTTGTTTTTTTCCTTTGGGTTTCTTATATAGAAGTGAATATAGTGACAATAATAACTACTTTACAAGATTGCCTGAGGCCATCTCATTTATGGAATAGAATTACATCTATACCACCACACTTGATGTACAGTGAACTAGCTATTCAGAATTAAGAACGTTAAAGGTACTAGTTTGGTGCAATTAACAATAAAAGCAGAGCAGGTTTTTTTGAAGTTTATTATGCATGATAATCATTGGATGACTGACCTTAGAGATAGTACAGCTGGTAGAGCACTTTCCATACATGTTGCTGACCAGGGTTTGATTCCCAGTACCCTAAATGCTTCCTGGAACCTGCCAGAAAATATATCTGAGAGTAGAGCCTCAGGTAAGCCTTGGGAACTGCTGGATGTGGCCCTAAAACAAACAAACAAACAAACACCAGCAAAAAAAATCCTTGCATCAGGCAAACAGAGATACTTCTTGAAGTAAAGTCACCATGAATGCATACGGTGACCTGAAGTTCAATTCAAGTTTGCAAATATTGGTGATAGTGGAACTAAAAATAAAAAACCCATATTTGTCAGATGCCATTTGATCTGTAAGTTTGATAATAGCTACTTTAGGTATTCAAGTCAAGAGCCATGTGTTCTATAACAAAAGAGAAGATTTTAATTTGAAAAGTATAATTTTTGTTTTGTTTTTTGTTTTTTTTTGGGTCACACCCGGCGGTGCTCAGGGGTTACTCCTGGCTGTCTGCTCAGAAATAGCTCCTGGCAGGCACAGGGGACCATATGGGACACCGGGATTCGAACCAACCACCTTGGGTTCTGGATCGGCTGCTTACAAGGCAAACACCGCTGTGCTATCTCTCCGGGCCCTAATTTTGTTTTTTTAATGTCTATTTCTTCTCTATTATTATTTGTGTATAAGTAGGCCCTTGATTTTTGTGCATTAATTTTGTAGCCTGCCACTTTGCTATATGAATATATTGTTTCTAGGAGCTTTTTTTTTAGAATCTTTAGAATTTCCTAAGTATACCATCATGCCATCTGCAAATAGTGAGAGCTTGACTTCTTCCTCTCCTATCTGGATGCCCTTGATATCTTTTTTTTTTTTTTGCCTAATTGCTATTGCAAGCACTTCCAGTTCTCTATTGAATACGTGAATAGAACTGGGGAGAGGGGGCAGCCTTGCTTTGTACCAGATCTTAAGGGAAAGGTTTTCAGTTTTTCCCCATTGAGTATAATACTTGATATTCACAATAACACCACAGAAATTCAAATATCATGGAGTCAACTTTACTAAAGTAAAAAAGGACCTATACAAAGAAAACTATAAAACATTACTTCAAGAAAGAAAAGAGGACACAAAGTGGGTGGGGTAAAAGAGGCAGAGAGAACAGATACAATACCTAAAGTCAACAACAGGATCCATACCCTATCTACAAAAGCTTTACACAGAGGGAACAGTTTCACTAGCACTCCGGGTGGGGGGGAGGGAATAAAGGGGAGATTTGGGACACATGCTGGGAAATGGGGTGGTGCGAGGACAACCCTGATGGTGAGAATGGCCCTGATTCATTGTCACTATGTACCTTAAATACTACTGTGAAAGAGTTGTTATTCACTCTTTGGTCATAATAAAAATCATTATGAAAAAAAGAGAGAGAACTGATCCATCACACTTCCCCTTCTTTAGTATATAAAATTAAAACAACATAAAATGAGAAATAGATCCTAAAAAAGCAAGGTAAAAACTAAGCTAAACAACAAGCAGTAATTTGCATAGGTGCATCAAAAGGAAAAATGTAAAGAAAAAACTTTTAGGCCTAAAAACAGGGTTCCAAATTCAGAAACACGAGTCAAGGAATCAAATACACGCTCCAGAGAAGATTATTTCATGATCCCCAGAGTACATGCTAAAGGTTCTTAGAAGGTCTTCCTTTGTAGATCAGATGATAGAGCCAGAATTCAGAGATCACATACCTAGTAGGTTATGGAGATCTTAAGAAGCCATCGGAAAGTCCAAAGGTAATTCATAGTGAGAGATTCTTGGAAGAGATGTCAGAAAGTCTGCCTTGCAGGCAAAATGAAGTTTATTTTCAATTCATACCCAGGATGGCAAGAAAGCCCATTTTGGGGTCACAGTTTTGAGTCCCTTTCTGGTTGATGGTAGATGTGTTCCAAAGGTCATTGGGGAGAAATGTTCAAAGCCACATTGATGGATATCTGGGCTTTTTTCAAGTTCTTCTTCCTTTGGTAAAGTCCATGAAAAATTCAAAAGTAATGTACAAAGTACAGGGGAGTTCAGCCAATGTCTGAGTGATGGGATCTTAAGTCAATAATCCAAGACATGATGTTTCAGGCAGAGAACCTTCCTGTATTATTAAATAATTTGAAGTTCCATCCTTAATGGATAAAAATTCTTTTCTGAACCAACAATTTTTCCAATATAATGCACTCATGCAAAAATCCTGCCACAGCATGCAAGGAACAACAATTGGGGTAATGACAACAAATCAATGAAACCACTAACCTAAAAGTTTTTTTTTTACAAGAAACAAACTAGAAAATGTTATGCAACGTAAATTCCTATAAGTAACAAATAAAAATGGGAGAGAACTATAATTACAACAGACAATAGGAAATAGAACATATACAAATCAAAGAAATACACCCATAAGAAATATACAAAAGGAAAATGTCCTTCGGAGTCCAAAAGAGAAGATCTGGAACAACGAAGAATCTGGAAAGCCGTGTAATCCGTCCATGGATACTTGAGGGTCTGGACAAGTGGTTTATAACTGTCACTGGTAGGTTCATAATAGTCACTCAGAAAGCTATAGTTCTCTTCAAAAAGCCAAACCCGAAAGCTTGAAGCTGATCATGGCAGAGATGTTTGGAGAACAGGAGGGAGATTCTGAATAAAGAACGGTAAGGGCTAGGGGGAGAAAGGAATAGATCTGGCAGAAAGTATCAATCAGGAAAGAAAGAAGTGACAGAAAAGGACTATATACAATATAATACAAAAAGCAATACAGGCAAACACAGAACAGACATAAAGGTGGTCACCACACAAATTCACACTCACACAAAAGGTTAATCAATATATCAGTTAAAATGGATCCAAATTTAGCAAAAGAAAAGTCTGCCTGAATGGTTTAAAACGCTTCAAAATACAATAGCCAGCAAACTAGGTAGAAGAAATACTTCCAAATCAAAAAATTTCTTCCAAGAGTCAAGGAGAGCATATCTGAAAAAAAAATTTATGTACAAAACAAGCATGGAGAATACTAACATTAATGGACAGTAAATCGATAATACTTTGAACACTGATAAAGAGCACTGAAAAAGAAGTCCACATCAAAAAGTATCATTTCACCAAAATTGTGAGTCCAGATTCTATCCTGAAAACCAAACTGAGTGTAAAAAAAAGAAGGAATATTAGAAGACTATAAAAATAAAATTGAATATAAAAATATCCTGCAGCAGTTAAAAGCTGTGGGCAGGCGAAATGAAGTTTAAACTTTACTCTAATATATATATATATATATATATATATATATATATATATATATATATACTGCTGTATTATGACATGGAATAGTATTAATAAATGCAGAAGTCTTTTTCAGAAAATCCCTGTGAAGAAAGGAACACGATTATATAGTAGTCATAAGTAAATGTAATTATGGATAATATAAAAAACATGACAGAAATTCACCAGAAGCATCACTGAAGTGGGTACCCAGCTTTTTCAAACCCTTTCTGCAATTATATCTGTGGAAAAAGCCATAGAGCATTAATTGAAACTGAAAAAGAAAAGAAATAATTAGCTGGGGAAAGTTGAATCAGACATTGTAGGTCTCCGAGAAGTATAAAAGAATGCAAGCTGCTGAAGACTTCAATGAAGTATCAGAGAGACTTGTGATCTTCCAGTCGTCATATTTAATCCAACATTGTCTTGAAGCATTGTTACGATATGCTGTACAGTGTCCAGAATAAAATTCACCATAATGGCTTGAAACTGATGAAAAGTTGTATTTCTCCATCAGTCCAGGGGTGAACTGATAAATTGAAGTCTTCTAAAGGAAAGTCCACATAAGTTTTTAGTTTTTCCATTTGCTTGCCATCAAAAGCAAAGTGTTTCAAATGTATTCAGGTATATAGAAAAAAAGACGTAGGCAAAACTCTCCATGATATTGAAACTAAAGGCATCTTCAAGGAGGAAACACCACTGTCCAAACAAGTGAAAGCAGAGATAAACAAATAGGATTTACATTAAACTGAGAAGCTTCTGCACTTCAAAAGAAACATTGACTAAGGGTAAAAAGGTCATCCACGGAATGGGAGAAACTATTCACACACACCCATCAGTTATGGAGCTAATACCTAAGATATACAAGGTACTCACAGAACTTAACAAGAAACAAAATATGTAACCCCTTCAAAAAATGAGGATAAGAAATGAACAGACATTTCCTCAAACAAGAAATACAAATGGCCAAAGGCACATGGAAAAATGTTCCACATCATTTATCTTCAAGGAGATGCAAATCAAAACAACAATGAGATATTATCTCACATCACAGAAATTGGCACCCATAAGAAAGAACAAGAACAACCACTGCTGGCATGGACATGGGGAGAAAGGAACTTTTATTCACTGCTCATGGGAATACCATCTAGTCCAGCCTCTTTGGAAAACAATATTGATATTCCTTAAAAAACTGATCATTGAGCTCCCACATGATTCAGCAATACTACTCCTAGGGATATACCCTAGGACCACAAAAACACAATACAACAATGCCCTCTACACTATTATGTTCATAGCAGCACTACTTACAATAGCCAGAATTTGGAAACAACCCAGATGCCCAACAAGAGATGAGTGGCAAAAGAAACCAATGGAATACTATGAATCTGTTAGGGAAAAAAATGAAGTCAAGAACTTTGCTTAAACATGGATGAGTTTGGAGACTTTTATTCTGAGTGAAATAAGTCATAGGGAGAGAGATAAGAACATAATAGTCCCACTCATATGTGTAATAAAAGATAGTATAATAATAATAATAATAATAATAATAATAATAATAATAATAATAATAATACCCAGAGACAATAGAGATGAGGGCTGGAAGAACCAGCCCATGATAAGAAACTTATCAAGAGTGGTAAGTACAGTTAGAGAAATAACTGTACTAACAGCTACCATAACAATGAAAGAGAGCAGGGGGTGGGGGGGGGGAGTGGGAAATGGGGGAACAATGGTGGCTAGAAAGTTGCACTGGTGCAAGGGGTGTGCATTTCATTGCTGAAACCAATTAAGAACATGTTTGTAACCATGGTGCTTAAATAAAGAAATTATTTTTTAAAGTATAATTTTGTTTTGTTTGGAGGCCTTATGTGGTGATATTCAGAGATTATGCCTGACTCTACTCAAGGATCATTCCTGGCACAGTGGGAGGGGGACCATATGGAGTGCAGGGATCAAAACCCTGGTCTACTACATACAGAGGCAAGTACCTTACTGTACTATCTGGCCCCACGTTAATTTTTTTTTTTTTCTTTTTTTTTTTTTTTTTTTTTTGGTTGGTGTGGTGGTGGTGGTGGTGGTGGTGGTGTGGTGGTAGTGGTGGTGGACAAGTTAAAGTTTTTATGTATAAGTTGGGTAAGAGGAATCTGGCAGAATGGGAGATAGTTGTAATACCCCAGTCAATGTGCCATTACAATGATTTCACATCAAGACTTATAAGAATCACTTAACTTGTATATATGTATTGTAACTGAAAACACTTATCCTTATTGTGTTGTATAGGAGCAAAGTGAATATTGTCTTCCTCCATAAAAATGTTCTTCAGAGACCCAAGGGAGAGTTTTCTTGAACTCCTGCTATAATATTGATACAGTCACACCCCACTTTTCAGGGATGAAGTCTTGACTTTTAGGATCATAATAATTTTCTTTTAGGATTATAATAATGCTGAGAGCAAAAGCAAATGTAAGACTATGAGTTCAATTCCTGGTGCTGTATCATGTGCTGTGCATAATGCAGGAAGTTTTGTTCTTTGAAATTGGTATGTCTGCTATTTATCCCTGATGCTACAAGTTACTTCTGACATCACCACAACCAGATGTGTGTGTATCTTGCAACTAAAATGTCAAAACACCTGGAGGGCTCTACAATTAATTGATATACAAGCTTCATGGTCAGGAAATGTGATTATTGTCAAGCATGTATGATCCCTGCAAAAATAACCAGTAAGTCCTGCAACCCGAGTAGTGTATGTGAGCACCCCGGCCATGCGTGGACCCTCGATCATACAAAGCAACTACACTGACAAAGGAAAGGGAATGTGCAGGGAAGCTTTGATTCAATAATTGACCTTAGCCCTAATAAAGACTGAGAAATAAATAAAATGCTGGTAAGTAATCTACTTATTTTTTAAAGTATAACTTTCTCTGTTATAACATTTCTACCAAAAGTTATTACAACCTTGCCAATGCTTTCCTCTGACCTTTTAGAAAATGAATGAAAGATCCTCATCTTGAATTTGTGGCAATGCCTGCTTTTGCCCTGCAAGGATTGCCATAGATTCCAGCTTTGGAAGAGTGATACAAGATGGCCTAGAGGTGGCTTCACTAACTGCTTTCTTAGATGAGGCAATGAGTTTTGAGAATAGTAGAACCCACAGTCAGATTCTGAATTTATAGATAACTATTCAGTGCTGTCAATGGTGCCACATGTTGCCACTTTATTATAGAGCTACATAGAACATGCCCTTAGTTTCCTGATTTTTTTAAAAGATTGTATTTTAGAGTGCATGTGACAATTGTAAAGAAAATTATTTCTTTTAAACTACATATCAAAGTGTTCTAGAATGCAGTTATACCCTGCTTGAACTCCTGCTATAATAATTGCTACAGTCACACCCCATTATTTAGGGGTAAAATCTTGTCTGTTATTGTCCCTTTTCTTTAAGGATCAAATAAAGCTGTATTCTAAATACAAAGAAAAATAGCATTGAACACATCATGTACTTTGATTCAGCTTTGTACACATGTGTGATAGAAAGAAAGAGAGAGGGAGGGAGGGAGTTTGTGTGTTTCATCAGACTTTAAAATTCTAATAAGTTCCTCACTGGAACTCATGTTGCTGGTCTAAGGACCACAGTTTAAGTAGCACAGCCTTTGTGGACTTTTCCAGCCTTGCTAAATGCAACACACCTTTCTACTCCAGCAGCAACCCACTTTAGCCCAATGTCTTATCATAGCAGGGGTAACAAGACCACCATTTTTAATGTAAGACATGCAGTGAAGTACAGTTACTTGACTGTTCTCTAGGAATGGCCTTAATTCAAACTAACTCATAATTATAAGGCATAAAATCTTCAGCCTTCTGTTATTTTGTTAATAACCATATAACTTTAATTATGAGTGATAATGACTATTTATGCCACACCATAATAGGTCAAGCCATCTTTGCCAAGATTACTGAGACTTCTTTGTTCTACATTTATTCTCCCCCCCCAGACACCTTAAAACTTCTTAATAAAAAGTCTCATGTCTCAGTATATCTCTATTTATGCTCAACCTCATTGTACATCAAAATCACCAGGGAGAATTGCAAAGACCACTGTTTGCATACCCCAATTAATGTTGACTCTGAAAGTAAGTTTTCTATTTTCCAAAATGCTGTCATGTGCAGACAAATTTGAGAACTCCCAATGTAGGCCTGGTTCCTGAAACATTCGTCCTTCTTTATTCATGAATTAGATTTCAACTCATTCTTCAAGGTCAAATTTAATATCACCTCCTCTGTGGAGACTTTTCCAAAAATGTTCTCTCTTTGATGAGTGGAACACACTCCACACAAATTCCTAAAGCACTATTTCAAGATGAGATGATTAGATAGCATTTTACATGCTATTTTTTCTCTCCCCACAAAGAAATATTTTTTAATTCGCTAATACAAACTTTCTCATTGAGCCACATTCTCTGTTCACCTAATCTGTGTATTTTAAATTGAATCCAATGAATATAATTTGTTTACTGTTAAGGAATAAAACAAAAATACTATTAATTTCCCTCTTTAAAAATTAAAGGTAACACATTCTTGTTTAGTGGGTCACAATTGCTTTTAAAATATATTGTTCCCTATTGTCAATCTACTAAACTGCTTCAGACCAAACCTCAAAGTCTCTAATCCAGCAATACCTGCTTTCTTCTAGTTGAGAGGCAAGAGAACACTTTCCTGGGTCCATTTTTAGACAAAGTACAGTCAAATAAACCAACTGCATGTACTGGGAAGCTTGTCTGAAATGAAAAACATCAGATTTCACTCTCAACCTATGAATTTAGAATTAAAACTTTCTTTTTAACCCCGTCTCTGGTGATTTTCTTAAACACTAAGATTTGGGAACTCTTTCTCTTCTAACTTTCATAATATTTTGTTTTACTCAGCCAAAACTACTTTCACTGACTGAATTTTTCTTTGGATTCCCAAATGTACCTATGAATTAGCACACCAAAATAAAATCACTTATTTACATCACTGTCTTTAAAAATCCATTTATCAGAATAGCCTGGAGGGAGTCATTTGAAAATTATTGCTAGCTAGGCCAACCCCTCCAAATCACAATCTATCAAGGATATTTAGGCCTTGCTGATTTTTTAATTGCTTATCTACTCCATTTTACCTTTAAGAAGAAATTCATAAAGCGTAAACATTCACTTATATTTTCCTTTATTAATTATATTACTATTAGAACATTAGGGGATTTGCCTCTATTTTGTATAGTATCTTTCCCAATGTCTAATATCTCTTTGAAACAACATTGGGACCATGTTTTCAGAAAATTCTTTGTTTATTTGTTATCTTGTTTTTATTTATTTGTTGGCCACACCCAGCAATGCTCAGAGGTTGAATTTGAGCTCTGCACTCAGAAATCACTCTTGGAAGCTTAGGAAGCAATGTGGGATGCTAGGATCGAACCCAAGTTGGCTGCATGCAAGGAAAGTGTGCTACCTGATATACTATATTGCTTCAGCCACTGTTTGTTTTTAAGCCACACCTGAAGGTGCTCAGGGCTTACTCCTGGCTCTGTAAACAGAGATCGCTCCTGGCAGTTTACAGGGAACCAAATGGAGTGCCAGGGATCAACCACACTCTTATCCCCTTATTCTTCCCACCCCACCCAAATCAACTGCAAAGAAGTCAAGAACCTTAACTCCTGGATTATCTTTCCTATCTCCAAAAGACTCATAATTCTTTTGGACTCATTCAGAAATTGTTCACAATGATCATTCTGTCAAGATTGGCTTTGGAGGTCATGCTAACTTTAACTCATTATAAACCTTGCTGTTGTAATATTTAAATCTTTTAAAATATATACTTTTTTCCTATCTAGACTTATATATACTATTTCCTCAAGCTTTTTATTTGTTTGTTTTTTGTTTGGGGACCACACCTGGCTATGCCAGGGCTTACTCTCCTGGCTTAGGGATCACGACCAGTATTGCTCAGGGAACTCTACAGGTTTCCAGGGATAGAATTTAGGTGGGCTGCATGCTTTCCTGCTATTCTAGTGTTCAGACCATTTTCCCAAAGAATGAATCAAAGGAGTAAAAACAGAACAGGTGACATAGTGTATTTAGGATTAAATATTAGTAATCAATGATAAATACTGGTTGAGAAATCTTATCTCACTATGACTTTTATCTTAATAAGTTTTCTTTTCTTTTTCTTTGGCTTCATTGGAGGGCCTCTGTGAAGGCCAAATGGAGCATTTTCATGCATGACACGATGGAGTCTCTAAGCAAGACATTTCATACAATTTTCAACAATCAGAAGAAAACTCCTTAAACCTCATGAAGATTTATTATCTATTAGTTCTGTGAACCTGAGGCAAGAATTGGAGCTAAATTTGCAGACAACTTCTGCAGATTTATGTCTACTCCTGGGATGAACACATACACAGTATTTTAAGAGTAAACTCCAGGTAAAGTCAATCAAAAAAGCACATGAGATTGCTTCATAATATGTTACAATACAGTTAAATGTCCCTTAGATAATAGGCATCCCATTTAATTATTTCTAGAGCAAGCCCATGGTCCTAGAATTAAAGGCTGGGTTTCATGGTGCACTTTCAATTTGTTCACTCATGTAGATTAGTTAAATATTTATCTTTTCTTCACTTATTTTTTTCTTCTTCTTCAATCAATTGATAATTGTCATGTTGTCTTATTCTCTTAAATGGGTCAAATTTCTGAATGCTTTCACAAGAACCAAGAACTTAAATTTTCATTGGGATGTGAATTTTCATTGTTATAATTTTTTCCTATATTATGAAATTTAAACTACCTGCTGAACATTTACTAAAAACGTTATCTAATAAAAATTATTTATACACCCAACATACATATTCCTGTCAGATCCCATGAACTTATTGGCAGCACATAAAATCAAACCTTAGTTTGCTCAAGGTGAATCATCCTAATTAAGTTGATGCCAAGGAAGAAAGTAATGTGACTTGCTAATAAATTATGACCTAAAGATCTAGTGAAAACACTTCAGCTTCAGGTTAGAAAGACATCTCCCTTAAAATTTATATTTTCAAGGGAACAATATTGGAACAATATTGGAACTCGAGGTTTTGGCTGTAGAACTGAGTTTCCATTGGGAAGTTGTGTGTGTGTGTGTGTGTGTGTGTGTGTGTGTGTGTGTGTGTGTGTGTGTGTGTGTGTGTGTGTTTGCAGTGCTAAGAGAGGCTCTTATGACACTGGTAGAAGGAAGTTGACACATTGGTAATGAATATAGTGTTAGAATAAAGTATGTATAAAGGGTATAATTAACAGCATTGCCAATTCAATGAATTTCAATACTTTAATAAAGAGTATATAAATAACTAAATAAAATTTTTGCCTGATTGCTGAGTACAGATGGTGAGTGCACATCCACATGTGCTGGCTTGGACTGAGTGACCTGACATGGGCCTTCAGGGAGTGTTCATGGTCCCTATTGATGGTGGGAATGTTGCACTGGTGAAGGGGAATGTTCTGTTTATGACTGAAACCCTACTACAATCATGCTTGTAATCATGGTGCTTAAATAAAGATTTTATATATTAAAAAAGAAAACAAAAAATAAAAGGAGGTACAATCTGAGCTCGGCGTTACCTAGCCACATGCCACCTCCAGACGTGGTGTTCTACACTGCATTGATTCATCAAGAACTTTTTTCAAATCTTCACGAAGAAGAAAACCATTATCTTCTTGTTAGGTATCTGCCACAGGGTGTGGACCTGCGTCCATCGCTTTGTACTGCCTTAAAATCCATTGATTATTGATAGAACAAGAAACCCAGAACCTTGGGAATCTGTGGATCCTAACATGCCTGCAAAGCTCCTAACAATAAATAGAGTGGAAGCCCATTGAAAATCTGCAGAAAGTTCAAAGGGCAATGAGACTCTCCTGGTTCCAAGACTGTCCTTTAAATCCAAGGAAACATTTTAGGGAAGACTCTAGTATGGAGAATAGTGTTTGGGAATGAATGCTCCTGCTACATTTTTAGGGCTGGCCTACATATTCAAATTCTGACAAAGAATTATAGGTCATACAGCAATAATAGTCTAAAAGTTAGCATCTGTTTTATTTTCTTATTGTATATTTAAATTTTGCTGATTGAAATCTTTTAAGTTTATGATGTCTGAATATTTTCCTCAAAAGTACAAAATTAAACTGTTGTCTCTCATTAAATGCTATTATGTAAAAAAAATGTTTTTCCTTCTGGATTCTGAATTACTAAGAGAACATTTTGATTAGCATTCAAATTCCTTTATCAATTAAAAAATACCTTCGATGGGGCCGGTGATGTGGTGTAGAGGTAAGGTGTCTGCCTTGCAAGCGCTAGCCAAATAAAATAAAATAAAATAAAAATACCTTCCAGCTAGAGAGATGGCATGGAGGTAAGGCGTTTGCCTTTCATGCATCCCATATGGTCCCCCGTGCCTGCCAGGAGCTATTTCTGAGCATAGAGCCTGGAGTGACCCCTGAGTGCTGCCGAGTGTGACCAAAAAAAAAAAAAAAAAAAAAAAAAAAAACCTTCCAGAACATGGCATTTATAATACTACTACTCTGAGCCTAGATCTCAGAGCAACATTTTTTTCCCAAGAATATAGGTTTCCGGGGCCGGGCGGTGGCGCTAAAGGTAAGGTGCCTGCCTTGCCTGCGCTAACCTTGGACGGACCGCGGTTCGATCCCCCGGTGTCCCATATGGTCCCCCAAGCCAGGAGCAACTTCTGAGCACATAGCCAGGAGTAACCCCTGAGCGTTACTGGGTGTGGCCCAAAAACCAAAAAAAAAAAAAAAAAAAGAATATAGGTTTCCATTGAAAGTACGGCATCCTAATTTTTTTTTACCCTGTTTGCTGACTTCACCTTATATCTGCCCATGGCACATAGACCAATTTACTTGGAACCAAACTATCAATGAATAAGAAAACCTCTATTGGTTTCCATAACAGCTTTATTAGATTGTCTTAAAATATGTGTCCAGGGTAGGACCAAAATGTCTAGAAAGTTTTCCTTACACACAGTCAATACAGGTTCAATCTCTAGTACATGCATGCGCACACACACACACACACACACACACATGTCCTTCCAGGAATCATAACAGATTGCAGATATAGGAATAAGCTTTGAGTACCACCAGTGTGCCCTCCCCTAAAATGTGCCCAGGGGCCAGAGAAATAGCACAGGGATGGAAGTCTTTCCTTTGCACAAAACCATCCCCTGTTCAATTCTGGCATCACATGGACCCCAAACATGACTGGGTGTAGTCCTGGGGGTCTCTGAGCACCACCTGGGTGGTCTGGTCTGGGCTAGAACAGCACCACATCTTTGGGCCCGAAGGCCTCTTGAGCACTCTTTCTAAATCTCTCAGTCAAATTAAAAATTTGGGTTTGGACTGTCTGGCATGTGTGGAAACTTTTAACTTCAGAGCATTTTTCTTCCCTATGCTAGTCTCTTTCTCACTAACTTGTTTTTATTCCTTGTTACCTTTATGAAGGAAAACATCAATATCAGGATCTCAGATTATTCTTTCATCTGAACTGTCCATTCAAATTACACAGAACTTCTGATCACTAATCAGCCTTGTTTTCCAGAAACTTTTCGTTTAGCTAAACCCTCATTTGCCTATGAAAAATATATGAATGAGCAAATAATAATGTAATGACAAATTTAAGTTTTAAGGAAATAAATTTCTGTGCATGTCTGCTAAGTAAAATAATTAAGGCCTTTACTTAAATCTACTGGCTACTCTTCACCAACAACCACTGGCAAATTTGAGATTCAACAGGCCAACTTCCCACTGTTGGGACTTTCAACAGTTATTTGGTATTCCATGCTGTAACTCTCCTTTTATTCTTAGGGGATAATGAGGAGGACCACCAAACAACTGGGCATTTACCTCTGGCTCTGACGGGTGAAAGTGTTAGCTAATTAGATAAATGTTATATAATTAATTACTCCAGTGAATTAATTAGACTAATTAACATATGTTTCCGCTGCAAATTCTGTGAGCCAATGAACTCCATCAGTAACCTACCAGATAATGTCAGTGAAGATTTATAGCTTGCATAATTTAATTCTTCAGGACTAATGTCACTAAAGGCAAGAGGTCATCCCTGAGAGGACATGCAGTATAGAACCTATGAATAGTCCTGCAGAATCTATGACTGTCTCCAGTTTGATCCACGTTACCCTGTTTCCTCAGAACTGCAACAAGTAATCTCCAAGCATAGAGCAGGGAGTAGTCCCCAAGTACTGCCAGTGTGATCACCAAGCTCATCCCTCACTCCAAGGAAAAGAATCCCTGAAAGTACACCACTAATTCATGTCATCTGCAATGTCTTAAATTATAGCTCCTACTTGTCAATCTTTTGGATACTAAACACTACTCCTATAGCAGTTTCTTCCTCAGCAATTTTTTCTTTTAGCAATTAAGTGGTAAAAGGTCAGTATAAAAATGGAAACTAATGGGGCTGGAGAGATAGCACAGTGGTAGGGCACTTGCCTTGCAAGTGGCCGACCCAGGACCAATGGTGGTTCGAATCCCATATGGTCCCCCGTGCCTGCCAGGAGTGATTTCTGAGCAGAGAGCCAGGAGTAATCCCTGAGCGCTGCTGGATGTGGCCCCAAAACAAACAAACTAATAAAACTGGAAACTAACAAAGAATGGAAACACATTTTAATAAACACTTATACAGAGTATGTGAAAAAACATTGTTGGCATTTTGCAGACCAAGGTTTTGTGTCAGTCAGGCCCCATAACTCAGCGCAGCAGCTTTCCCAGTCCATGATCCAGGGTCTAACCTAAAGCACTCTGCAGTGCCTGCAGTGATTTTTCTCTCTAGATAATTGTACCGCCTGAATGCCCGACACTGAAGAGATGAAACCAGAGTCCTTGTATTCAGGATGAAGTTTGGGTCTCTCATCTGATACAGTAAGTATGTGAGGCTTATTGATGTATATTCAAAACTATGAGAACAGAGACTCTTATGGCCCCTGGTCAGCATGAGAGGACTCCTGTCTCTTTAAGTAATGTCTTTTAAGAGGGGCCCCTAGTTACCGCTGCTGAATGGTGTGGGGGTGGGTAGGTGGCTGTTGGTAGAGTTGTGGGAGGAGCCGCCCTGTGCTGGATTGCTCCAGGTGAATGGTCTGTTGCTGCTAAATTACTAGAGAAATTGTTTGCCTGACTTCTGCTGCCTTTTGCTGCCTCTCCTACTATTTCCATTTCTCTGGTCCTTTTCCTGGTTGATTACTTGCCCTGGTCCCCCTCCCCCCCCCCTCCCCCGATCTCTGTGTGTGTCTCTCTCTGTCTCTCTGTCTCTCTCTGTCTCTGTCTCTCTCTGTCTCTGTCTCTCTCTGTCTCTGTCTCTCTCTGTCTCTGTCTCTCTGTCTCTCTCTGTCTCTCTCTCTGTCTCTCTGTCTCTGTCTCTCTGTCTCTGTCTCTCTGTCTCTCTCTGTCTCTCTCTCTGTCTCTCTGTCTCTGTCTCTCTGTCTCTGTCTCTGTCTCTCTCTCTCTCTCTCTCTCTCTCTCTCTGCCTAAGGGACTGGCTGTAAGACCCCTGGCCTCCCTGCTTTGCCTCTTTCTTAGCTAACCCTGTTTCTATCCCTCTATTGTTGGGGTTTTGTTTGACCCTAACAGTAACCATATACACCCCTCCCCTCTACAGTAGGGGTTCTTGGAATGTTGGTCTAAAGGCCTGAACATCTATCTACTTTGTTTCAGACAGTGCTAACCTTGAAGAACGCAGAGGACAAGTAACTTGGCCTTTGTCCATACTTGTGAGGGAATGAGAGGTGATAGCAAAGTTTCTAACAGACTTGGAGAGGCCTCAACCCACACTGGGAATGCCAGGGGCTTATAAGAAATCATGATAGCCAGGGTGGGTCTTGAGGAGTGATGTTGTCCCCCCACATCAAATATCAGTGGGTACAGGAAAGGTAAACATGTTGAGTGTGACACACACACAAACACACACATTCACACACACAATTAAAATTTGCTTCTAGGGGCCAAAGAGATAGCATGGAGGTAAGGCATTTGCCTTTCATGCAGAAAGACGGTGGTTCGAATGCCGGCTTCCTATATGGTCCCCTGTGCCTGCCAGGGGTGATTTCTGAGCACTGAGCCAGGAGGAACCCTTGAGCGCTGCCGGGTGTGACCCAAAAACCAAAAAATACATACATACATACATACATACATACATACATACATACATACATACATACATAATGTGCTTCTAACACTCTTTAATTTACAATTTAACCAATTTCAGGCTTATCACTTCCCTATAATTTTACCTTAAAAGTTGGATCCAACTCAACACCCTGTGTGTTCCTGCTACTGAGAAGTGCCTAAAAAATGACTAAGGAGGGATGAGGCAGAGGGGCCCCCTTTCCGTCAGCCTGCTTGCCCTGCTCCCAACTGCCTATGACTTGCCTTTTTAATGACTGTAGACCTTAGAGATTAAGATCATTGTTAGCATTTCAGCACCAATGAATATGCCTCTACCGGAAGGGGGTGTACACAAGGAAATTAGATTGGCAGCTGGAACTCAACTTTAGTTTGACAAACCTCACACTATAATGAACATGTTTTTCTGGAATCCCAAAGAAGTTCAGTTTTAACCTCTAACCAAAAAGCCAAGGTTATTACTACTGCTGCCCAAGAGAGCTCAGATGGGGAAATCATGCTAATATATCCTGGAGGTGCTAAATTCCAAGCTGGAAAGTCATGAAATTTCAAAGCTGACTGACTTTAATTTTGGCTCTGCTGAGTGACAGAGCAGCGGCTTTATGGACTTTCTTAACACAGCTAAGTGCTACACATTGAGTTAAACATTAAATTTTCCCAAAGACAAATTGAGAAAACCTTGAGTGCATAATTCTGAACGCATTCACATTTCTGTTAATGACTCACCTGAGGAATGTCATGACTTTGTCAGTGTGATTTCTTGCAGTGGATTTGATTTTGATTTTTGTTATGATGATGGCAGTGTTTCCCAGTAGTTTGTGTTAGTATTTGTTAAATGACTATCAACTATTTCAAACATATTAAAATGTGCAACTGCAAAGAGACCCCACACATTTGTGGTTCCCACACAAAAGTAGCAGTTGCTATCATTTTTCCATACTTAATATAAAATTGGGGAGAATGTACTTATTCTGCCCCTCACAGTATTTTGAGGACTCACTGATGGCTCAGTGTAGAATGTTAAGAAAAATAGTAAATTTATAACAATTTCCCAAAGGCAACAGAGTTTAAGAATTAGTCTACAGGGTTGATATTACAATGTTGGGGATCTGAGGCAGGGCAGGGACAGTTCTGGTACTCTGAGCCATATATGGTGCCAAGGGATTGAAAGAGGAACAGATGCATGCACTCTGTACTCTCTCTTTCTCTTGTCACTCAACATTTTTTTTTACTAAGGGCCATTTTCAGCTGTGTTGAAACTATGCTTTACCAATGAGCTATCTTTCTTTTCCCTATATTTCTCTACAATTTTTTCTTTTCCCTATATTCACTTTCTAGTCCATATACCTATGTAATATAATGTCCTCTCACTGGGTGAATTGCCTTATTCCTTGGCTCCACACTAAGCTACATCACAATTTAAATGAAGAAAATGAGGCAGAAGTCAAGCTATGCCAAGTTTCACACTCTTGAAATTCTATCATTATCATAAGAATGAAAGCAGGCAGATCTTCTAGAGGATAATACACTTGTACAACAGAACCTCATCAACCCAGCCGCCCTTGTTGAAGCCAGTGTACATCAAACTTCCAGTCAGCTGTCTTTACATAAGAGAGGAAGCCCAGCCAAGGACAGCAAAGCCAGCTCACCAGCTCCAGCTGCCCCTGGATATATGGGCAATAAACACTTGTTATTGCAAGTGCTTAGACCTACAAAATAATTCTGGCATTAGGTAACTGATACACCATCCACTGGGAGTTTTAAAATCAAAATCAAAATACATTTTTTCATTTGTAGATATTCTAATTGATATTTTTTAAAATTTTTTGATCTTGCAAATATGACTTATCCTATGTATTTTTATTCCAATTTTATGTATTTATTGATTTTAAACAAAGCTATTTTATAATATGTTTCAGATTGTTCAATTATCTCATTATCTTCCGAGGCTATGCATCCTGTTAGTTTTATCTACCTTTTTTTGTCTTACTAGGGCTACTTCTTTATTTTATCTTCTTTTTTTTTTTAGCTCATATTTGGTTTTCTATCCATGGCCAGCATGTGTTGGTTTCTGACAGACTCTTAAACCTTTATTTCTGCAGGAAATTTCAGGGTTATTCTTCACTACTCCCAGGAGCCTTTTACATTAATGCTTATTCTGAAGATTATGTGCTAACATAAACAATTGTTTTACCATAACACACAATAATGTGTTGCAGTTTCTTCCCAGAATTTTTGTTCATTTGTTTTCTTTAGCTTAAGATTTTGTTTGGTTTGGGTTTGGGAGTCAATGTCAGCCAATGGTGACAGGAGACTATTCCTTAATTTTCTCAGGGATCACTCCAGCTCAAAGTATATGAATTATTTTTGAAGAAACCATGAAGTTCTGGTGATCGAGCTAAAGCTCCCATATAAAAATGCATGTAGTCAACCCATAAAGTTATCTATTTTCTCAAAGACAAGAGGAGATGCGGCAGGAAGGAGATGGGGATGAGAAGGTTGCACTGGTGAAGGAGAGTGTACTAATTATTGTTGGGAACTGACTTGTTTGAGGACATTTTTGCTGTTCTTTCTGCCATAGCCCAGCTTTTCACCTAAAAGCAATATGCAGTCTTGCTGTAAATTTTTGAGCTAAGAGAAAAGAATGTACAGCTGCAGGACATAATTTAGCTCTTAGCCCGGAGGAGAGTAAAAACTGCCTGGTACAGTTATCAGAAACTAGGCCCCATTCCTTAAGACCACATTCCGGAGTAATTTAGGCTGTTATCAATAAGTATATGCTATATTGTCTGTTCAAGATCACTTAGGCAAGCACATATTGCACCATTTCCTGATAGTCAAGCAATTAGGAATGCAGCTAGTAGGACACTAGAAGTTTCCATTGAAACAGCACGTTCAGCATAGCTTGAAGGTCATCCAGCCCCTAGCCCACTGCCCACTTCCTTATGAGCCTTCGCGCCAAAAGTATGATTGACATCACCTTTGTACTGCCCCTTTTCTCCTTCACTATTTAAGAAGGAACTGTAGCCAATAAAGACACCCTTGAACAGTGAGACGCTGCCTTGGGTCTTTATTATTAACCTCTCTCAGATTTTTTACAGTGTGGTTGTGCTTCTACTCAGCAAAATAGAAGTGCGGTCGTCTGAGAAGCCTTCCCAGCTAATTCCTGCTGGCCGGGCCCCCCTGGGGGGCTTCAGGACCCTGCATTTTGGCGCCCAACGCTGGGCTCGAAGATCACCGCCACACTCCGAACGACTACAGGTCGGCGAGTCTAGAGCTCCTTCGTAAATCGCGGAAATTACCTCATCAGGGTAAGCGTTGAAACGAGTTAGCCTTAATCAAATATTTAAACTGCAGTTTTTCCAGTCGTTCCGATCGCCGCCCCTGATTGGCTTTTGGGGCTTAACCCATAGGATACGCTACCATGGGTAATTCTTTGAGTACTGAACTTAAATTCATTAAATATATACAGTCTGAGTTGAAAGCCAGACATATAGAGGTTACCAAAAAAGATATTTGTAATTTTTTAATGTTTTGTTCATGATGTTTGCCAAAAATACCCATCGAACTCGCTACCATGGGTGTCACGTTATTTGTAATTTCTTAATGTTTTGTTTATGATGTTTGCCAAAAATCTAGTTTTCAGGTTCCTGTCGCTTTAAATCTCTCAGTTCCCTCCCTCCTTTAACCCTTCATCTTTACTTCTGCCGCTGCACCCTCTGTGCAAAATCCTAAACAGCCCTTCACTTCCCTAGCTTCAGCTCCGTCCCTGTTCCACCAACTCCCCTCCTTAACCAGCAATTGCAACAATACAAAGCCTTTAATTAAAAAAGCCACACAGCTGTTTCAAGCCGTGTGACCCCAGCCCCTTACACGCTCTCCTGCTTGAAATCTATTGGGGGCGGCGCTGTCTCCCCCGCTGAAAAGCTGAACTCTTGCAAAGTTAACTTTTTCTCCGCAGTAAAATCTTTCCTTCCAGCAAGCAAGCACAGATTCTAATCTCTGAGCTCATCGCTGGCTTCACCTTAAAGGGACAGCGCCCATTTTCCAAATCCCATCTTAAACCCGGTTCCACACGCGGCAACAAACTTTTGCTAACCCCCCCCCCCCCCCCCCGCCATCCTGGCCATGCGGCCGCTTCAGCAATTTTAGCAAGCAGGGCGAAAACCTCCCTTACAATACAAATGCCTATCTTCCCTCAGGCTTTTATAATTGTCTCTCTGGTGCTACAACTGTTCCTTTTTCCTGAGTTGGGATGCCTAAGTTGAAATGTTTTTCTAAATATAAAGGCCACAGTTGGTAAAATTAAAAAGTCTTAAATGTGTTACAAAATGTCATAATAAGTTTAACCTACGCAAAGGTGACGTACCTGTTTTTAAAACTAAGTTTCTATGTAGCTAATATGCAAAAAAAAAAAAACATTTCTCTCTTCCCTGCGCTGTAAGCTCGGCCTCTAAGCTTTTAAAGGCGCAGTGTACATTTTCCAAACCCTAGCTTGTCAGCAGCTCTGTACCTGAGTCACTCTCCAAAGTCTGTGTCACAGCAACAGGAAAATAACAGCAAGAAACACCCTTGTTCATGCCTCTCAAAAATTTTAAAGCAAGGTCATAATTCTGTTACTTGTAATAACAAATTATCAGTAAACAAAAAACCTTTTCGTGCTTTAAAACTTAAACAAACACACAAATATTAAAATTTAAGTCTTTTTTAAAATTATTTTTAATCTTAAAAGTATATGAAGTTTGTAAAATAGTTCATGTCATGGGCATTTTTTAATAGTTTAAGCTCCTTAATCTGCGTTTAAATAACATTTTGTAACATTTTTAACTTTGTTTTTGAGGAATAATTTGTAAATATAACACAGGTGTCTTTCTTACCTCTGCATTTAAAAAAAAAAAAAAAAAAAAAAAAAAAAGCAAAACTCCTTTGTTAAAATTACTGCACATGTTTAAAAAGTTAAATTTTAACAACTAAAATAATATAAATCAGCAAAATAAGTTGGTCAGCTTTCCTTAACAATAATGTATAAACATTCCAAAACTCTAAGCTAAGCCTAAGCTCTTTTGAATGCATATAAATATAGCAAAATAGCATTGCCATTTGAAAAACTTAAACCAAATAATCTAAACCTTAAAAGTGGTTAGGCAGTTCAAATAGTGGCATAAAAGCCATTTCAATAAAAAAAACAATATGATAACTAGTTAAATAAATTTGTTCATAAATTATTGTTCATAAACTTAAACCTTAAGTAGCTTTATTTCTTTTCTTAATTTCAAGCTTAATTTTAAACTCAAAGGTAAGTACAAATAATTTTGCATTTTCCAAGTTTAATCTTAAGTTGTCTCTGTTCATGTTGTGGTTAGCCCTTTTTAAAATAATATTGTTAATTAGTATCATAAAAGTAACTAAATTTTATAAGCAAATTAACAAGTATTAAAAATAATTTTGGTCTTAAGCTCTAGGTGTGTAAATGCATCAAATGTCTTTAACTATATTTTATAATGTCTAAACATTTTGTCAATTTGGTATCTAATATTTTTTACAAATTATTCACTTTAAGTCTTCAAAGTAAAAACAGTTGTTTTTTTTTTTTTAAAGTCAGTTATTTATACCTTTAATAATCATAGTTCATGCTCTTGTGTTTAATCATAAAAATTTTAACACTTTATTACAGCTGTTTTACTATTCTACTGTAAAACCAATTTATAACAAACCTGTTCCTTTACAGCAAATGATATCATACTTCAGAGTGCAGACTCCTTCTACAGTGCTCACTAAGCAATTTACTTAACAAAATTTTAACTGCTAACATTTTACTTTATGTTTTCAACTTTAAATTACAATTGTTTTAAAAATGTTTTGTGTTAAAGCTAAACCTTAAAATTTATTTTCAGCAGTTCCACTCCAGCTACGTTAACAATTTTTTTACAAACATGCCGGCTAAATATTTAAAAGCGCTTGTCAATTTTTCCAATGCAAATTTTGAATAAGTCCTCTTGTCTGTTCATGTGTGTGTGTTATGCGTGAAAGTGGCCACAATGTTGTGTTTCGTGTTTGTTCTGTCTGTCTATTTGTTATTTTTGCATTTCATATAAATACAATTTTTAAAGCCTTATCCATTTTTAAAATTTCAATTAATTTTTTACCTGGCTTAGTCTCGTCATCTATAAACTGTGAAATCCTGCCAAAAATCCTGTGCTCAGCTAGCTTTGTTCTATCAGCATGGCAAAAAAGGTAGGGGATGGTAAACCCCAAAAATTTCTCAAATGGCCATCAGGAATAACTTTTTCCTGGAGAATTTCTGGACTTTGCAATCCCCAGTTTTTCTGCTGTGTGTAGTTAAGGCCAATACTATAAGGCCAAATGTGGCTAGAAAAAGAAGCATCTAGCTTTAAAATAATAACTAAGAAGTTTAAAAAAAAAAATCATTTAAGTTCAGTTTAAAGGCTTTTGAACAATTGGCTATCATTAATTATAAGATTTTTTAAAAGTGCTAAAGTCTGGCAAAAGTCAGAAGGCATTTCTGTGGCATTCAAAAATAATCATTTTACCTCCTGCCAAGTTGTTTTCTTATAGACCTCCTACAGCTTCCTGCAGTCCTATCTTCACCCACTGCTAGCCCACCATTCCTACCGGACCTGTTTCTAACTGACTCTGCCTAAAGGAAATGCTGAATGGTACTCTGCCTGGCTGCCACCAACCACCCCCTTCGAACCAAGGCTTCATTAATTTGTTTGCTCCACTTCACTCCCTTGCAAGACAATGGCAACACCTCTGGTTCCTTCCCTTCCCCTTTTATGGTGCCGCATACATAGCCAAACCCCTCCCACGCATCCCCTAACCCATCCTGGAAGTAGCCCTTTGTGCCCTCACCATGGGTGCTAAGGAAGAGTGAGCCACCCCCAATCAATTTTGCCACAACCTGGCCCATTCACCCATTCCCCAGGACACACTGGCTATGTCAGCTCAACCTCTCCCATGCCCTGAGCTCTTCAGGACTCTGCCTGCTTCCCCACCCTTCCAGCCCACGCGGTCTTCCGGACCCCCCTCCTCTTCTCAGCTCATCCTTGTCATGATCAACGCTTCCGCCCTCCGTCCAGACGCAGACGCCTTCGGTACCTGCTATTCACCCACCTCGAACCTCATCCTGCAGATGGTCAACGCCTCCACCATCACTGACCCTGCCTATCTGCTATTCATCTCAACCGCCCTTCTGCTTTGGTAACCCCCTGCCTGTCTCTAACCCCTTCGCTCTGCGATCCAGCCCCAAGCCTCACTTCAGCATCACCTTGTAACAGGTGGTAAAACTTGAACTTTGCCTTTTGGTACCCAATATAATTCCCCCTATTGAAAATTGTAATCAAATTCTTGTCATTAATTCCTCCTTTCAGTTCATAATTGCCCCCAATTTAACGTTTCTTGCCTGTTTTACTGGTTTATCTCCCCACATTGTTTCACATTTGTTTTTTCAGTCCTAAAACTACTGTGTTTTCATTGTTTTAATGCCTAACTTACCTGTCAAACCTGCTCTCACCCTAGCCTTAATCATAGGCCTGGGTGCTACCGCTGTAAGCACAATAATTTATTCATTGGTTCATACTCTAAAATCTGTCAATGCCTTAAGTATAACTGTTGTTAATAATGTTTACAAACTTAAACTAAGTTTACAACACTTAAAGCACATTGTTAAATCCCTAGCAAAGATAGTGCAGCAAAACCACCATGCTTTAATTTGGTTTCCTTTTTTTTGAAGAAAGGGGGAATCTGTGTAGCCCTTAAGGAACAATGTTGTATTTTTAAAGACAAAACAGGTTTAGTTAGAGATAGCGTTCAACATATTGGTGATGGTATAAAAGATTTTGAAAAACATTTCGATGAAGAACAAGGTTGGTACCAGGATTGGTTTTTCTCTTCCCCTTGGCTCCACACAATCTTGTCCACCGTTGTGGGCCCTCTTATTAGCCTCATGCTGCTCTTTTCTCTTGGCCCATGGATTTTCCGCAAAATTACTGCCTTTATTAAAAACCAGGTAGATGAAAAGGCAAAAACCTCTATTCAGGTTAACTACCAGCGTCTAACCCCGCGTGACTCCTGTGAAAACTTGGCTTTAGTCACCAAGCCGCCTTTCCAGCCACTAGTTTCCAGGAGATAGAGCGCAGACGGAGCTCGCTCCGGCACTTGTGCTCTCGGCTGTGGAGACACCTACGACGGGATTAGCAAGGTCCCAGTTAGGGCACGGCCCTAAAAGGCTACAACGCATAATTCGGATCTCTGCGCGCAACCATGGCGTCTGTGGCCACCTGTTAAATGCGGCTTTGGCCGTGTCCGACCTGGTCAAACCTTGTATGCCTAAGACACGGTTCTTCCACCCACTCACGACTTTCCTTCTTTTATTAGAAGAGAAAGGGGGAGATGTTGGGAACTGACTTGTTTGAGGACATTTTTGCTGTTCTTTCTGCCATAGCCCAGCTTTTCACCTAAAAGCAATATGCAGTCTTGCTGTAAATTTTTGAGCTAAGAGAAAAGAATGTACAGCTGCAGGACATAATTTAGCTCTTAGCCCGGAGGAGAGTAAAAACTGCCTGGTACAGTTATCAGAAACTAGGCCCCATTCCTTAAGACCACATTCCGGAGTAATTTAGGCTGTTATCAATAAGTATATGCTATATTGTCTGTTCAAGATCACTTAGGCAAGCACATATTGCACCATTTCCTGATAGTCAAGCAATTAGGAATGCAGCTAGTAGGACACTAGAAGTTTCCATTGAAACAGCACGTTCAGCATAGCTTGAAGGTCATCCAGCCCCTAGCCCACTGCCCACTTCCTTATGAGCCTTCGCGCCAAAAGTATGATTGACATCACCTTTGTACTGCCCCTTTTCTCCTTCACTATTTAAGAAGGAACTGTAGCCAATAAAGACACCCTTGAACAGTGAGACGCTGCCTTGGGTCTTTATTATTAACCTCTCTCAGATTTTTTACAGTGTGGTTGTGCTTCTACTCAGCAAAATAGAAGTGCGGTCGTCTGAGAAGCCTTCCCAGCTAATTCCTGCTGGCCGGGCCCCCCTGGGGGGCTTCAGGACCCTGCAAATTATGACTGAAACTCACTACAAACATGTTTTTAACCATGGTGCTTAAATAAAGATATTATTAAAAATAAAATAATCTCTTTATGCTAGTTGAATATCTGCCACATTTGCTGGCAGTGACAAATTTATTTTGCATTTTAAGATGAGTCATTAGAATGCTCAGTCATTTTTCAATGAAAGTATAGAATTTACAGTATAGAGGGGCCAGAGCAATGATGCAGCAGTTGGGCATTTTGCCTTGCATGCAACTGACCCAGGATGGACCACAGTTCTATCCCTTGGTGTCTCATATGGTCCCCAAGTCGGGGGTGATTTCTGAGCGCATAGCCAGGAGTAACCCCTGAGCGTCACCAGATGTGGCCCCCAAACCAAAAAAACAAAAACAAAAAGAATTTACAGTTTAGAATACTGCTTTGATAAATGTGTTCTGGTCCATTTCCTAACTCTTGCAACTTAAGACCATTTCTGTGTCTCTGATAAGTCCCTAAGCTTTTACATGATGTTATCTTCTGAGGTTATTTCTTTCTGGTCCAGTTGACAGTCTTAATTTCTAAAATGAAACATGAATTCTTTTATTCATTGTCACCCTTGTTAACTTTTACACAACTCTCTGTGGCTTACTTTAAGACATGCCCATGTGGTTCAGCATGTCATGTTGCTTGCATAAGCTTTGTTTAATGAGTAAAGACAACACTTTAAATATTAAAAAGGGACTCTTCAAACTGAGACACTGAATCAAAGAAAATCAGTTCAGTATAAAGAAATAGCTCAGAATTCAAGTTTTTCTTTAAAATAAACTTGGGCCATGAAGATAGTTCAATGAGTTGAGTTTTTTCATAAGGAGAACTGAACTCAATTCTCAGCACCACCTAGTTCTCTGAAAACTATCAGGAGAGACCCCTGAATAAAGAAAGAGAAGCCCAAAAGCACCACTGTGTGTGGCCCCAAATCAAAAATATTTTTAAAGATAAAATAGCCTTGATTTGTCAGTAAGCACTAAAAACTATCTCTACATATGTAAAGCAACAAGGAATAGATATACTTTTTGAACTTATGACAATATTCTTCCATTATCAGTGTTCTATGTATTCTGATGTATGTTTTTATTTACTTGTGAGAATTTAACTATTTTTTATTTTCTGGTAATGTTTAATTCTTATATTTCAAACTCATATGAGTTATAAAGCACTGCAAATGATCATTTGGAATCAGGCACAGGCATCAGACATTTTTTGTTGCTGACGTTGTTTGGCCAAACACGGTGATACTCAGGGCTTACTCCTAGCTCTATGTTTAGGGATCACTTCTATAGAGGAACTATATGGGCTTCCAGGGATCAAACCCAAGTCTGCTGCTATATTCAAGGCAAGAGATCTACCTCTAAACTCCACTCTAGCCTGATACACTGCATTTCTTAACATTAAATTTTATTTGACACTGTTATATGTATTTAATATAGTTTTCTTTCCTTCCTCAATTTCCTAATTCTTTTTTATTTCTCTTATTGATGTTGCTGTTGTAATGACTGATATCCGCACACACATTTGACCACAGTAGAAGTCATTGGTAATACCACATCAGTGTGCAGTATCATACATTAGGATGTGATATTTGTCAGGAGGTCAAAAACCTCTAACATTAATGTAGTCAGAAATCCCTTGCAGTATGAGAAATATCAGACATCAAAACTTCCCTGCACAAACAGCGGAGTTACCAGAATGGTGCTATATGAATGTGGCAACTATGCTCTATGCATGGGGATGGAATTCATGTTTACAAGGCAGGCACTTTAGTCACAGAGCCATCTCCAAGATCCCTTATTTTTATTAGTTGTTGCTGACTGTGCATAATGCACATTTGTTTGCAATGCTGGCAAACTTGTTGAGAGTCAAATATGTTGGCTGTGGTACTTGCAGATACTAGGTTATGGTGCATTGGAGATCACAGATTTTGTTGTGTCACTAGCGATCCCAAGTAAGCTGCCAGGATTATACTTGGCATAGATCTAGAATTCAAGTAATGAAGCTCAAAGTTTGAGTATAGTTGTAATACAGGCACTGTACACCTTAGCCATCATTTAGCCCTTTATTTGAGAATATTTTCAAAGGTTATGTTGGTTCTGGAATTATGTGTGAATAACCATTATAATAGTATTGTAAAACACAGACTCTCAATCAATACAAACTTAAAAATTAAAAACTAAAAATGATACCTTTAAAGGACAAAGAGACAGTACCGCAAGTAATATGCTTTCTTGGTATAGTAACCTGGATTTGATTCCAAAACCCTACATGTTTCTCTAAGCCCTGACCAAGAGTTATTCCTGAGCATAGAGGCAGGAAGAGGCCTAAAACACTGCCAGGTGTACCCTCTTTATAAAAAGAATGTCTTTAAATGAATGTCATTACAATGCCATAATATGTGCTTGTCTCTCAAATAATTCAGTATTGTCTCGCCTCCTTTTCAGCAGAGCTCAGCTCTCTCTCCTTGTAGTGGTGAGAGAGTTGGCCCACCCTGAAGTTGTCCCACCCTGATTCTAACCCTTAATTTTATTTAATTTCCTTCCTCATTCCCATTTAATTAAAGACCTAATCTTATGAATAAAATAAAAAAAAGTTGGGCTTTTGGACAAGGTTTCACAATTTATTTCAAAGCATAAAAAATTAGCAAAGTTTGTCAAATTTTTGTTTGAGTAAACTTAGCTAAAAACGAGAATTATGACTTTAATGAGTTTGAAGAGAGTAGCACATCCAGATTTACAAAAATAAACCAACAATATACCAAATGATGTATTGTCTTTGAGTATAATCAGTGTCTGGAATAAATGGAAAGTCATTGTATTGAGAAAAAAACTATACTTTGGGCTCTGGAGACAGAAGGGAAAAGTAAGCACAATTTTATTACATAAACAGATGAAGATTTTTAGTTATTTCTTTTCTAAATGGTAGGCTAATAGTTGCACTTTAGAGGCAATATGGTATCTGAAAAGATCATCCTTATTAAAACAAGATGGACCCATGCATTTTGAACAAATTCATAATATTTACAAACTTTGTTTCCTATAAAGTGCTAATTACAGCACAGGAGTGCAGAGAGGATAAAATGCAAACAAATGTACTGACTATCTGGCTTATAAGCACATAATAAAAGTGGGACATTATTATCACATCATTTATTATCTTATTATCTTAATATATGCTTTAAAAAGTTATGAGATATGTGAAATTATGTATATTCATGAAATCCAAATTGCTTATTCAAATAAGAAAAGCACAAAACATAGATTCCAAAAGAAATCAGGACTGAGGCCACACACGTTTATGTAATTATATTATACTAAAGCAGACCTTATTCCTCAGTCAGTCTTCAAACACAATAGGTGATTACACTAAATGGTCTGGATGTCCTGTGCAAATAGGATCTGAGAGACAGAAAAGTGATTCCCATGATACATTTCTTTCAGCAGAGTTAGCTTTTCATTTATCTATACAGATAATGTGAAGAAACAATGAATCTGGCAGCATATAGTCAGTCATCTCTCAATGACTCTGACCCATTCTAACTCACTTAGGATTAGTATCTTAAAAACACATTCATCATTTAAAACTAGAAACAACAGCAGGTAGGAAAGAAAATAACTGGAATTTTTTCCAACTCCTATATAAAGAAATATGCTTTAATATATGTACCCAAAGTAATTTAAATCAGAATTTTAAAGATATAGCATAAATCTATGTTAATTTTAGCATTATTTACAATATTTAAGAAATGAAAATCTAAATGTCAAAAGACAAATGAATAAAGGAAATATGGCATATATATACACACATGTATATATATATATATATATATATATATATATATATATATATATACACACACACACACACAATGGAATATGACTCATCTTTCCCTAAGAAGAGATCTATGTCATTTGCAAGAACATGGATGATCCATTATAGTGGCATTATGCCAAATAAAGTAAGTTAAGCATCAAAAAGACAAATACTTGGCTGACATGAGAATACGGTGGTATTGCATTTGCCTTACTCTTGTCTTACTCTTGGCCAAACCAGGTTTGAACCCCAGGAGCAATCCCTAAGTGCAAAACCAGGAATAAGACCTGAGCACTGTTGTATGACCCAAAATCAAAGAAATACAAATACTATAAAATTTCAATTACATCTGAAATCTAGAACATTGATCCCATAGAAGCAGAATAGAACAAAAGCTGTTAAGGGCTAAAAGAAAAGAGACATGTGCAGAACCTGATCAGGGATTATTAAGTTTCAATTGTATAGGATGAATAAATTCTAGTGTGCAATTATATAACTACAGTTAGCAATATTTTATAAAGTTTCCTAAGAGATTTGGTATTATGTTCTCACCAAGAAGAGAGACAGAAAGAGTAGTGATTATCAGGTGTTGAGTATACTAATTACTTTGATTAAGGGGATTACTTAAACATTATGTGATACTAAGATACCAAATTGTACATACTGAATATATATTTATAAGTTGTAATTTCAACAAAACTAAAGGTAAAAATAACAAAGCACCATACATGAAGCTGTGCCCCCAAATGCCCTCTTATTTGAAAAAATTTGTCGATTCTCTAATTTTATCTACTGCAAATCATGAAACTGTCAGGATAAACAAAACCAGAGCTTTTAATTCTCCTAGAAAAAAGTAAAGGAATGCGGGGAAGGACTCAAAAAGTGAAGCCTGACCTGTCTGAGAGTCCAATTACTAGCTCTAACACTTTATAGCACCCAAAGAACAAACAGGTGTTCCCAAGACCTCACCATCTGGCCTATATCACTGAACTGAGTGCTGCAGAGTGGCCCCAGCCTCCAGAGCACTGCTGAGGAGGCCCCTATAAAAACTGGTATCTATGGAAAGCTGACCAAGAAGCTGCCTACACTTTCAGCAGTCACTAAGAGCTCACTGGGAAGGGAAACTAAATCTCCTTTTTCTGCAGTATCTTTCCAATACTGCCTCCTGACCATGTGCTCTTTGGCAAAGGAAAACTATGTAAGGAGCAAGATCTAGTTTCATAGAACAACAAAGGGGGGGCAAATTTGAAGCTGAAGGAAGCAATAATGACTCTGTAGAGGCAAACTGGAAATATATTTATCTGAAGATATGGGTTGACGGACTATTATTTCCCTCCCATTTACTACAGTAACAGGCTGCCAGAGTTCTACTGACCAAACCCAAATCCTATGGACAAAACACAATTATAATTGTGAATGTTATTGTAGCCAAAATATGGTATCAACCTAAATGCCCTTGAATGAATGATGCAGTAGTCATTTGTAGTATATTTGTAGTAAATTTTCAAACATATTACATTTGCAGTCATTCGTAGTATATTTACAACAGGCTATTTAAAAAAAGATTTAAAAAATGCCTTCTTCAACAACATGGATGAAACTTGAGATGATTATAGGAAGTAAAATATTCCAGAAAATATAGCAATAACTTATAAGAATTCTCAAATACATGATTGTGAAACTGTCAGCTTGGAGATAAGAGAGAGAAAAGGAAAGGACAGATTAGGTCCCTTCTATCAATGAACTGAGGAATGGATTCTCCACAGAGGGATGTGGAATTGAAGCAGGTCAATCTTCTTGCCCTTTATAAACTAAGTTAATGGAGCAGTTTTGTCTAGAAAAGTAGTCTAGAATGCTGGGATAATGTAATTCCTTTCTTTTTAAGCTTTACCTTTGAATTCAACCTTTATCAGAGTTAAATAAAATGAAAAATGTGTTTTTTTTAACTCTGCTAGGAGCATTTGAAGTACTTAATAACTTGATGTAGCTAATGTATCAAATGTGATGTAGCTACTATATTTAAAAGTGGAACTATGAAACATTTCCATCATTTCAGAAAGTTTTATGAACAGCACTGGGCTATAACAGTGTCAGTAAATTTCTTTCTTTAAAGAGCCAAGAATATATTTTTGGGAAGTGGAGAGACAGAACACAGGATAAGAGGCATGTCCTGCAGGTATCCAACCCTGGTTAAATCAATATCCAGCACTATCAATAGCGAATCCTAGGCACAGAGTCAAGAGTAAGACCTGCACAGTTAGATGTGGCCCCAAACCAAACAAATGGAAAAAAATTACCAGAATAAATATTGTGGCAATGTAAATGAGACACTCTCCATCACCGGTAATCAGTGTTGTAGAAATGACATGAAAGTGGTCATCTTTCTTTCTTTTTTTTTAAATTATCTTTATTTAAACACCGTGATTACAAATATAATTGTAGTTGTATGATTACAGTCATGTAAAGAACACCCCCCTTCACCAGTGCAGGATTCCCACGACCAATTTCCCAGATCTATCTACTCCCCAACTCACCCACACCTGTAGTCGAGACAGCCTTTCTTTTTCCCTCATTCATTCACATTGTTATTATAGTTTTCAGTGTAGTTATTTCTCTAACTGCACTTATCACTCTATGTGGTGAGCTTCATGTCATTAGCAGCACCTACATGGGAAGATGGGGGGAAATAAGGGTTGGGACTGAGGCAGTAAAATATTAGAAATGAGATTTGTAGGGCAGTATCAAGGTCACAATACAAGATGGATGTTATGGATATATAAAATATATGCATACAATACTATCAATAGGAAAACAAGGAGAAAAAAATTCCAGTGACTGTCCCAACATAAACCAGTACTAAAACGTCCCGCCATCCTCCCAAAGCGCATTTCCATTAGTGTAGGGAGAGGTAGGGGGGAAGCCTGAGGACCACTAAGAGTCCACCTGAACCCACTTCTGGCCATCTGAGCTGGCACCCAGGGAAGGCCTGGAGTCAGGGGAAAAAGAAAAGGACAGCTGGGGACCCGCCAAGCCTCCTAGCACTACCCAGGCTAGGGAGAAGGGCTCTGGTATGGGGCCTACCCAAACCCCATACCTGGCAAGAGCTGATCTCCAGAATCAAGGAGAAAACTGGAAGCCAGATGTTTGCCCACCCTCCTCCCCATGCACCTCCCCCCTGGAGTACAGAGGGAGGGGGGAAGTCTGAGGACCACTAAGAGTCCACCTGAACCTACTTTTGGCCATCTGAGCTGGCACCCAGGGAATGCCTGGAGTCAGGGGGAAAAGACAAGGACAGCTGGGGCCTGCCAAGCCTCCCAGCACTCCCCAGGTCAGGGAGAAGGGCTCCGGTATGGGGCCTCCCCAATCCCTATACCTGGCAAGAGCTGGTCTCCAGAATCACAGAGGAAACCGGAGGCCAGATGTTTGCCCGCCCTCCTCCCCATGCACCTCCCCACTGGAGTACGGAGGGAGGGGGGAAGCTTGAGGACCACTAAGTGTCCACCTGAACCCACTTCTGGCCATCTGAGCTGGTACCCAGGGAAGGCCTGGAGTCAGGGGAAAAAGAAAAGGATGGCTGGGGGCCCGCCAAGCCTCCTACCACTCCCCAGGCTAGGAAGAAGGGCTCCGGTATGAGGCCTCCCCAAACCCCATACCTGGCAAGAGCTGGTCTCCAGAATTAAGGAGGAAAGCAGAAGCCAGATGTCTGCCTGCCCTCTTCCTCATGCACCTCCCCTCTGGAATATGGAGGGAGGGGGGAAGCCTGAGGACCACTAAGAGTCCACCTGAACCCACTTCTGGCCATCTGAACTGGCACCCAGGGAAGGCTGGAGTCAGGGGGAAAAGACAAGGACGGCTGGGGGCCTGCCAAGCCTCCCAGCACTCCCCAGTCTAGGGAGAAGGGCTCCGGTATGGGGCCTGAAAGTGGTCATCTTTCATATAAATAATATATGTATATTATACATAATATAATGAGTATAATAACTCTCACTGTTGGTGTGAACACCATATGGTGCAGCCAGTAGAAAACAGTACTGAGATCTTTCGAGTAAGAATAGAATTTTCAGGGGCTGGAGTGGGGGCACAGTGGTTGGATGTTTGTCTTGAATGTGCCTGATCCAGGATAGACACATGTTCAATCCCCAGCATCCCATATGATCCCCAATTCAGGAGGAATTTCTGAGCTCAGAGTCAGAAGTAACCCTTGAATGCTGCCAGGTGTGGCCTAAAAAATAGACTCTCATAAAACCCAGGTATTCCACTTTTTGGCATCTACTCACAAAGCACAAAATGTTCACTTGAAATGTTTGTACATACCTATATATATTGTGGTTCTAAGTGCAATAGCCAGGCTACAAAACCAATGCAAATGTCCAACAATAAATAAAGAAAAATATTGTGGTATTTATACATAATGGAATACTGTTAGGCTGTAGAGAAAATGAAATCATATAGTTTGATATAACATGATGGAACTGGAGTGTATCATATAAAGTGAAATAAGTCAGTGGGAAAATAATAAGTGCCATATAATCCCACTCATCTGTGAAATATAGAGAGATAAAACAAGAGAATTGATAGTGCCAAAGAACCAATGGCATTGAAATACAAAACTGATTAACAAATAATGAGTGGGAGGAAATGGTGTGCAAAAAGACCAAATTAGAGATGAAATAGTGGTGGAGGATTATGGGCATTCTGGTAGTGTTGGGATGTATTCATTTGAGTCTTGATGTCATAAGTTTTAACAGCATTTTAATTATTTAGATTCCAATAAATTAAAAATTAATAAAATAATAAATAAATGAATATATATCATAAGTTCCAACAAATTTTTATTTAAAAAAACAACCTTTTGTTCAAGGGTCATAAGTGTTCCTATCCTTGATGTAGAGGATTCAAAAGTTTTACATGCCTCAATGGAGGGATCTGAGCCTCTGAGCCAGGGAATTAGGGATTTCATAGCTAGAACCAAATTACTTAATTTGGGCAGCTAAAGGCAGGTTTTCCAGGAAAACCTGAGTAGACACCAGCCATGGACCAGTATTACCTTAACTAACCCCAAATAAGCTATATGAGAAGAAAATTGGAAGAGACAATCTTGTTTGTTAACTTACCTATGTAAGCTGCCCAATCTCACCTCTCCTATGCCTCCAGTTCCTACACTGAGGAAGCAGAATGGAACTAAGATGAAAATGTGTGTGGGCCCATGGTACTTGTTTGGAGTTGTGGTAAGCCACAATTATTTTGGTTCTTGGAGTTAGATCTTAAATAAAAGGTCAATGCTGCTATATAACATTGTCTCATGCATATGAATAAAGCTTAGGAAAGAAAATCTTTGTACTTTCTTTTAGAAGTTCTGATGGGAGCTAATTCATCTTTATAGCCCTCCAGGGCCTCACTATGACTAAAGATCTCCATGGAGACACCATGTGTGAAATTATACTGGCCTTTCAGGGAGAGTGCCAAGATGCTGCCATGTGGCTTCTGCTAAGCACTTCTTAAAATCTGGGGTCCCCCGTAACCTCATATGTGCATAGATAGATGAATTAAGGGGATAGAGAGGTCCTTTACTAGATTAAGCATATGCTTTGAAAGTGGGAGGTCCAAGTTCAATCATCCTGGCATCACATGGTTCCCATAACATCACCTGGAACATCCCCTGAGCACAGATCCAGAAGCACAGATTTCATGAGTGCAGTTCAAAAACAAACCAAGAAAGACAAGTTAAATTATTACTTAGTTCTTATCCAGATTTTATTAAACATTGAGATATACTTAAATGACATCTGGCTGGGTTTTAATGACTACAATAGACTACAGAGCTAGATCTGTAATGAAGTCTCAACTTTATTAGAAAGTTTCCACCAGTTCATAGACAAGTTTAACACTTCATACTTAGATTATTGCAAGATCTTCTGAACTCTAAAATTATGTTGGTTGCTTAGGTCATAATAAAAAAATATAGACCTGGTAGCTTTATATAATGAGCTTATTTTCTCAGTTTTGAATTAAAAGTCCAAGTTCTAGGTTTGACTTTTGCCTGATTGTAGATGATCTTCATACTATGTCTTCACCTGAGAGTGAGAAAAGAACGATACAATATCTTCCTCAATAGGTGCTTAAGTATAAGAAAAAATACAAGCACTGTGTGGCCTCATCTCAGCCTCATTATCTCCTACAGGTCCCAGATTTAAATGCCATAGCGCTAGTGGTGATGCATCTATGCATGAATTGCAGGAAGACATGACTCAGTTCACAGGCAAACACTTCTGAATACTTGATGTGTGGTTTTTGGGTCACACCCGGCAGTGCTCAGGGGTTACTCCTGGCTCCATGCTCAGAAATTGCTCCTGGCAGGCACGGGGGACCATATGGGACGCCGGGATTCGAACCGATGACTTTCTGCATGAAAGGTAAACACCTTACCTCCATAATATCTCTCCGGCCCCTTTCAGTATCATTCTTAATGGTGAAAACTGAAACCATTTTCTCAGGCTCAGGCAAAGGCAATGATGTTCATTGCCTCTACTTTTATTCACTATAGTACTAGAAGTCATGGCTACAGTAATCGGGCAAGAAAGACAAATCAAATGAATCTGAATTAGAAAAGAAGCCAAATGATCATTATTTGCAGTTCACATACATGATAATATACATTAAAGACCCTAACTAAAGCAAAGCATCTAGTCTCCAAGTCAATACAGAAAATTGGTTTCATTCTTCTATGCAAAAATGAATCAAAAGAAAAAGAAAATAAGGAGTCTATTTCATTTAAAATACTATACCAAAAAATCAAGTATCTAAAAATCAACAAAGGAGCTCTAATAACATGATAACTTCAAATTATTTAAGAAAGAGAAGCCATAAAATTTAATTTTACGTAGTTGGATATGGAAAGTATTGTGTTGAGTGAAGTGAGTCAGATGGTGAGGGATAAACATAAAATCATCACACTCATTTTATGGAATATAAAATATAGATAACATGGTAATAATATCCAAAACCAATAGTTACAGAGACAAGGAGAACTTGGGGCTGGAGTGGTGGCACAAGTGGTAAGGCATGCCTTGCATGTGCTAACCTATGATGAACCACGGTTCAATATCCTGGCATCCCATATGGTCCCCCAAGCCAGGAGCTATTTCTGAGCTCATAGCCTGGAGTAACCCCTGAGCATCACCAGGTATGACACAAAAAACAAACAAACAAACAAACAAGCAAAAAGACAAGGAGAACTGGTCTATGATAGTTTACTTAACACAAAGAACAAGAGAAAACAAGAGAACAGTTAGGACAGAAAAGAGACTACCATGACAATGATATTTGGAAATGATCACTCTGGAGAAGTGTGCTGAGAGGAGGTAAAGTTATATGTATGATACCTCTTAAGTAATACTGTGGCAAACCACAGTGTCAGAAAAAGGAGAGAGAAAGAGAGAGGGGAGGGGGAAATGCCTGCAATAGACACAGGCAAGGGACAAGAGACAGGGCAGAGGGTAGCAGAAGACATTGGTGGCAGAAAATGTGTGTTGGTAAAGGGATGAATGTTGGACATCATCTGACTGTAACTCATGAACAACATTGTAACTATATCTCACATCAATTCAATAAAAATTTATTTGGAAAATAAAATTAAAAAATAAAAGAGATAGAAGACCTTAGAAAATGGAAAAATATTACATGCTCATCAATTGGAAGTCAGTATTATTAAAATGACAACCCTATATACTATTATATAGATTTAATACAATTCCCACCTAAATTCAGATGACTTTGAAGGACCAAGAAAAGTCAATAATAAAGTTTGTATAAAATCAGGACAGACCAAGAAGAGCCAAAGTCATATTGAAAAATAAGAAATAAAGAAGTATCTCATTTCCTAATTTGGAGCTATAGTATAAAGCTACAGTGATTAAAACTATCAGTCTATGTTAAATAATGGCAATTGGACTTTGATAAGCCCTTTGGATACTCCACTGTAATGACAGTTTGACCTGGACAAACTCCCGGGACAGGCCCCTGGA
Source organism: Suncus etruscus (assembly GCF_024139225.1). Lineage (NCBI taxonomy): Eukaryota > Metazoa > Chordata > Mammalia > Eulipotyphla > Soricidae > Suncus > Suncus etruscus. Next base: position 74,490,002 of record NC_064852.1, on the reverse strand, counting down.
CATGGCCCCTTTTCATGCCGAGTGTAAAAGGAAAAACTTGGACAGTTATAATAGGGCCCAGGATAGTGACCAGAGCAGCGCATCCTCTCGGGGATGGTGGGGCAGGGGACAAAGATTAAGCACTGGAGAGATGCTGTCTGTTTTGATTTACTCTTTTCTTGGAGCTTTGAGATACAAAGTCTTTTTTTAATTTTTATTAATATCTTTATTTAAACACCTTGATTACAAACATGATTGCAGTTGGATTTCAGTCATGTAAAGAATACCCCCCCTTCACCAGTTCAACATTCCCACCATCAATGTTCCAAATCTCCCTCCTCCCCACCTCATCCCCACCTGTACTCTAGACAGGCTTTCTGCTTCCCCACTTCACCAGTGCAACGTTCCCATCACCAATGTCCCGATCTATTCCTTTCTTTTTCTTTTTTTGAACCTGGGTCTTCCCTGGAAGCCTCTGGTTGGTGAATATCCATTTATCTCTCCCTTTCTCTCAGAAACTTTGGTGGCAGCGACAGCAGATCTCAACCTCCAGGAGGAATAAAACATATACTTGGTTTCTACTTCTTTCTTCTCTCTCTCTCTCTCTCTCTCTCAGTTCCAAGACAGGCTGTCACTACATGTTGGCATCTCTGGGTGAACACAAGACCCCACCTGGCAGCCAGGTCCCAGGGTCCCCTGTGAGTTTTGTAGCACTGGGCCCTAGCAGACTTGAACCAGTGCAGCATGTAGCCCTGCAGCCCTGGTAACCTTGAGTTTCTGCAGCTTTGCAGAAGCTGAGCAGCAGGTAGAGTTGCAGTTTACTGCAGTAGCCTACTGAATAGTGGCAAATTTCTATAATACTGTAATAAAGATAGACTCTCTGAACAATGGGCCAGAATCCAATGACAAAACCCCACATATGTACATATTTATATAGACAGTTAATTTCGATAAAGAAGCTGAAAAATAAAATGGTTTAAATATAGCATTTTCAACAAACACTGGGAAAACTGGGTAACTCTATGTTAGAAATTAAAACTATATCTATATCTTACACCTTATACCAAAGTCGATTCAAAGTTAAACAAAGACATAGTGATCTGACCAGAATTAAAGCACATTGAGGAAACAATAGACAAAGTGCTCCAAAATATGGACCTCAGAGATATCTTCTATGATTTGATACCACTATCAAAGACAACAAAATAAAAATTAAATAAATGAATGGAACTACTTCAAATTAAAGAGCTTCTGCATGGCAAAAGAAACTAAAAGACAGCTAACTAAGTGGGAAAAATATTTGCATTCATCATTTCAGATAGGGCTTAATATTCAGAATACATGAAGTATTAACAAAAATCAATAAATTAAAAAATTTTATCAAAAATTGAGAGTAAGTGAACAAACACTTCTCAGAGGAAGACAGGAGAATTGCCAGGAGGTAGAAAAAATGCTCAATGTCACTTAATAAGAAAGTCCAAATAAAGACAACAATGAATCTCACTCCAGTGAGAATAGAACATATTAAAAAGATTAGGAACAATATGTGCTGAAAGGGGTGTGGTGAAAAAAGAACTCTCATTCACTGCTGTTGGGAATGTTATTTGGTTCAGTTCCTGTGGAAAATGGGATGGAGAATATTTGGGATACTTAAAATTGAACTGTCATATTACCCAGCAATTCCACTTTGGGTATCTATCCCCAGAATTTAAAAAGGACAGATGCAGACCATATTCATTCAAAAGGACATATGCACACCATAATTCATTGCTGCAGCAAGTACAATAGCGAGAATATGGAATCAACCTAGGTATAAACACACATATATATGTATATATATACATATATATATATAATGAAATACTATGCAACTGCAAAGAAAGATGAAATCTTTTTTGCTGCAACCTGGTTGGAACTGGAAGATATGTTGAGTGAAGCAAGCCAAAAGAAAGACAAACACAGGATGAGCTCAATGATGTCTATAGTATATAAAATAATTGTACTAGAAAATATAATATACCGGAAATAGCTAGATCATCCTTAATCCCAGAGCCTAGAGAGGAAAAATGCATACAGAAAAGAAAAAATTAAAGAGAAAGAAAAACAAAGAGAAAGGGAAATTATAGGGGAACAGGGATCTGGGTTTTGGTTATATTGGGGATGAATTAGAGAGGTATAGCTAGATATTGAAAACACCCATTGAACAACACTGAAATAATGAGGTCTAAGATGAAATCACTAAACTTTAATATGCCTACCAAGGTGTCAGGCAGGGGATGGGGAAGTTGTTTGGGGAGTGGGGGATGATGGATTATGGAACTACTGGTAATGGGAGTTGACATTGGTGGTGTGTTGGTGTTGAAATATTATATGTCTAAAACTCAACTACCAATAAAGTGTAAGCCACAGTTCTTTAATTAAGTAAATAAAAAGTTATATTTGAGGGGCATGGAGGTAAGGCGTTTGCCTTTCATGCAGAAGGTCATCTGTTCGAATCCCAGTGTCCCATATGGTCCCCCGTGCCTGCTAGGAGCAATTTCTGAGCATGGAGCCAGGAGTAACCCCTGAGCACTGCCGGGTATGACCCAAAAACCACACACACACACACACACACACACACACAAATTATATTTGAGGGCCCGGAGAGATAGCACAGTGATGTTTGCCTTGCAAGCAGCCGATCCAGGACCTAAGGTGGTTGGTTCGAACCCTGGTGTCCCATATGGTCCCCCATGCCTGCCAGGAGCTATTTCTGAGCAGACAGCCAGGAGTAATCCCTGAGCACTGCCAGGCGTGGCCCAAAAACCAAAAAAAAAAAAAATCTAGTAGTATTATTGGATTATGACCTAAAATAGAAAATATCTATAAATCCATATACTATAAATAAGTATTTAATTTTATAAATAAACAAATATTTCATACAATTCATTTTAAAATTTATAGGACACTTTGTAGAATAATTTAAATAATTTATAGAAACTTCCAATTAAAGATACAGTAGCACAATTACTCACTCCTTGTGTATGGTCTATGTATAGTGATTTTCTCCTAAAATATGAAGCCTGGGAAGAGGAAAATATAAACTCTACTATGAAAAAGCATGTTAAAAATGGCCAAAAAGCACATGAAAAAATGCTCCACATCACTAATCATCAGGGAGATGCAAATCAAAACAACTATGAGGTACCATTTCACACCACAGAGATTGGCACACATCAGAAAGAATGAGAACAAGCAGTGTTGGTTGGGATGTGGAGAGAAAGGAACTCTTATTCACTGCTGGTGGGAATGCTGTCTAGTCCAACCTTTATGGAAAGCGATATGGAGATTTCTCCCAAAACTGGAAATTGAGCTCCCATATGATCCAGCTATACCACTCCTAGGAATATACAGACAGTGGTCAGCAAGCCGTGGCTCGCAAGCCATATGCGGCTCTTTACACTTTTTTTGTTTGTTTGTTTTTGGACCACATCCATTTGATGCTCAAGGGTTACTCTTGGCTATGCGCTCAGAAATCGCCCCTGGCTTGGGGGACCATATGGGACGCAGCGGGATCAAACCGCGGTCCGTCCTACGCTAGCGCTTGCAAGGCAGACACCTTACCTCTAGCGCCACCTTCCCCGCCCCTCTTTACACTTTTTAATGCTGCTCTTCCGTGGGCTGGGGCGCCACTCCAGGAGTCAGGACTCTGCTCCCAGCCTCTGTCAGTGCGCGCCCTATGTGGCTCTCAAAATAAATTTCAATCGTGGTTTTGGCGAGATCTGGCTCAGTTGAAAAAAAAAGGGTTGTCCACCACTGCCCTAGGAATACAAAAATACAATACAAAAATCCCTCCCTTACACCTATATTCATTGCAGCACTATTTACCATGGCAAGACTCTGGGAACAACCAAGATGCCCTTCAAGGGGTGGCTAAAGAAACTGTGGTACATATACACAATGGAATATTATGCAGCCATCAGGAGAGACGAAGTCATGAAATATTCCTATACGTGGATGTACATGGAATCTATTATGCTGAGTGAAATAAGTCAGAGAGAGAGAAAGACACAGAATGGTCTCATTCATATATGGGTTTTAAGAAAAATGAAAGACATTCTTGCAATAATTTTCAGAGACAAAAGAGAGGGGGGCTGGAAGTTACAGTCCACTTCATGAAACTCACCACAAAGAGTGATGAGTTTAGTTAGAGAAATAATTACATTGCGAACTACCCTAACAATGAGAATGTATGAAGGAAATAGAAAGCCTGTTTAAAGTGCAGGTGGAGGTGGGGTGAGGAGGAGGGATATTTGGGACATTGGTGGTGGGAATGTTGCACTGGTGATGGGAGGTGTCCTCTTTTATGACTGAAATCCAACCACAATCATGTTTGTAACCAAGGTGTTTAAATAAAAAAACATGTTAAATAGGTGATCAAAGTGAAGATTAATCATGCATAATAAGTCATGTTAATAGTATGTAAATTTAATAAAATGCTATGGTAACTATAATTGGGGACTTTCTTCTACTCATACCCTGGTCTAATGATAAATGAAACTCCCAACATTCTGAAAATTATCTGACCACTATCTCACAAAACCATTAGTTTCATTAAATATTGAGAATATCTGGGAAATTGCTACAGTCAAGAGGAGAACTGACAATGAGTGAAGTATGTTAAATGTTGAATTGTCTCCTCCACAAAAGACATGTCAAAAGCTTAATTTCTAGTAGCTCAAAATGTAACCATTTTTAGAAATAGAACAATCACACAGTATAATTAGAATGAAAGCATGGAACAGGATAATTCCCTCATCCATTGTGACTGGTATCCTTATAAAATGACCATTGAACACAGACACACATGGAAAACACCATTTAATAACCAAAATATTTGAGTCTGGAGTTATTACAGCTTCAAACCAAAGAATGTTCAAAATTTCCAGCACAATTTTTAATAAATAAATTCTTTAATTGAAATACCATGATATACACAATTACAAAGTTGCTCATGATTGCATTTCAGTCATACAATATACAACACCCTTCACCAGTGCACATTTCCTGCCACCAATGTCCATAATCCTCCCACACACAATTATTCTTAAACAAAGTAAGACCAATGGTATTATACAAATTAAGGCATTGGAGAGCAAAGATTGTATGTAACTTGAACAAAGTGACTGTTAATATAGGGCAGCTAATTTCACTCCAAAGTTTGTGTTTTCAATCAAGTCACGCAAAAATTGGTGAGTCTATAGTGAATCACTACTAGTGGTGTTCTACTAGGGCATTAATAATTAGTGATATAATGGTCCATTTTCATAAAGGTAATAATGGGAGTTCATTCCAAACAATCATAAGCCATAATGTCATCACTGGTTATATAATGTATACCACAAATTTACTTCTTTCCTGTTAAACCATGTCTGATATTTCTAATTTAACAATTTTTCCTATAGCAAATTAAGTTAGCAAGATATATTGTTTTTGTTTCTGATTTGTTTAAGAATGAATCTCGTTTCTAATTACGTCTCAAATTCCCAGATTGATGCTCCAATTATCTTGGTATTGTACTCCTTTGGATTCCATCCTTTGAACATGTGTCCATAATGTCTCTATCTATGGTTGCCTCCCCAAATATGCATTATTTAAATTTTAATTTTAGCTAAACAATGCATAAAATTTATAAAAAATTCAGAATAAGGGCAACATTCTTGTATTTTTATTTGCTAAATGTGGTTAACTTACGGCATCCTAATATTTGTTCAGCTAAAAGATGAAGTATCTACTATGGAGCAGTAGGGCATTGGGAGAACTTGTGGGCTAGGAAAAAAGGCATGTGATTTATTGTTAGATATTTGTGCCTGAATACTAGGCAATGTAGTTTGTATTTCATCCCTAGTAAATTGGAATGACAGTACCCTAGTCTTTAGGTTTTTTAAAATCCATGAAATTTTTCATTTGAGTTGCACTGCCTGGGAAAGCACATAGTAGTTGTCTTGTCTACAAGTAAATCTTGTTAATGCTTTTACTTGTTCTTTCTGATAGATCAATATTTGAACAATACATACTCCTAAGTAATTCTTCAAAATGAACTATTAGTTCCTTTCTTTTCCTAGAATCATTGGAATTCTCATGACCAATTAAGTTTAATCATAAAGAATAAAAATTCTGAGAAGCTAGGAATATAGCTTATTTGTAGAGCACTTTCCTGCCAGGGATAAATCCTGAATTCTATATCACACACACACACACACACACACACACACACACACACACACACACACACACACACACACACAGGAATAAGGAGGGAAAGAATACTTTCCTAATTTAGAAATCCTATAAGGGAGAAAAAAAAGAGGTTGGGAAGATAGTACAAGGGTTAGGGGCTTTTGCCTTGTATGTTTGATCAGTTTGATCCCTAGTATTTTCTGGTCCCCCACTACTACTGAGATCCTGAAACAAATATAAAATTTATGATTAAACAAGTTAGGTTTCTATTAAATGAGTTAATATATATTCTTTAGTGTTCTTTAATGTCTCTTACAAACCCACAACCAATATTTACCTGTGTCTGAGTGTCACCCTTTTTAAGTTCTATATTCATATTTGATAGCAATAAATACAAGTTGACTTTTTACAATTCCTTGAAGAATAGAATCTTTATTATATTTATTTATTGAGTAAATGTCAGGTGTTTATTCTGAATTCTCCTTTAAAGACTAATATTTTATAATCAAGAGCTAACTCAGTTTTCTTTCACCTTATTATAAAATAAGAACAAAGTAGTAAATGGAAAAAATAGGGAAAATAAAGAAAGTAAGTCATATAAGCTGTATAAACAAATTGGAGCCAAACTTTTTATTTCTCAGATTTTACTTAGAATCATTACCTCTGCTTTTGGTAAATAATTGCTAATGATTCTTGCAGTTTCTTAAAAATGCAGAATAGGGAAAATAACGTATCTCTAGTGGTTGCTATATAAAGAAATAAATTCACATAAAACTCAGTCCATAAAGCAGCTTATTTCTTATGAATCATTTTAATCAAACACTTTTTGTTAGATTCCTATGGCAGGAGCAAAGTATCAAATTCTCCATTCTCTGTTGTTGCCTATAATTCGTAATATTTCCACATCTCCACACAAGAAAAATAAAAAATAAAATAGAGAAGGTCAAGAATATTGACTGTTAGATATTAAAAAATGAGTCACTGTCATGAGGGAAGAATCCTAAAGTCAAGGGGATTTTCATTTCACGTGACAATAGGGCTTGTGGTTTCAAATAAATACAATCACATAAGATAACATTCATTTTTCCTCAACTCTGAAACTATTCACAAGATCTGGTGTTTGACAAAGATATTTGAATTCTAATTATGACCATAAAAAACTAATAAGAAACACAAACCCCTTCTTCCTTAGTAATAGTTTTCACTTTAAGTTTGAATAGAAAATAAAAACTTAATATTATCTTACTACACAGTTTGAAATGGTGGTAGATACCAAATGCCTCAATTAGATAAAGTTCATGGTGCTCACACTTAGAACAGAGTATATAAAATTCTAATCATTATGATCTATTATTCCAGATGATGATCTCCATGCAACTATTGTTTACAGTACAGACTAATATATCCCCCAAATGAAGAAGCATAAAAGCATTCTCTGCTACTGAAAATACTGGCCCACAAATAGATGAAGATATTTGAAAAGAAAAATAGGGGAAAGACTATATAATAAAATCTGATGATCTCTAGTTTGCATTGCATTTCAAAACAACATAGAGCTGACCCCATTGAACTAAAAAAAGATTGAGACAGATATAAGAAGGATTTTTATCCCCTTGGATGCTAGATTCTTGTGGGTGTCTTTTTCAGATGCACATGTCACCCAAACTATTCTGTCTGCCTAAGAGTTTACCAGTCAACTGCATATCTTTGGAATAAATATATTTTATTCATGTCTTGCTTTTAATCTCTCTGTGTCTCTAGTTGGAAAAAGATATATATAATATACACCCATGGTCAACATACAGGGGCCGTCAGTACAACATTTTGTGGCCCTGCCCTAGAGGAAACTTTTGTTTTGTTTTAGTTGTTTGGGTCACACAACCCAATGTTCAAGGCTTACTACTGACTTTGCACTCAAGGATCACCCTGACTTTGCCTCCTGCAGCCCCCAGGTAAATTGAGTTTGAGACCCCTGGTAGAATATGGTATTTTAGTAAATTCTTTCTCACAAGGTTCTAACAAGCAACAGTTTAATTGTGATGTTGGGTGGGGAAGTAAGCAGAATAACTGGAGTCATTCTTGAGTCTTCTAAATTATTGAGATTCATTCTAAATACACAGGTGACTGGGAAAATGAAGGTGCAACCATGGAAAAGGGAGACATGGCCAGTAAAACATTCACTCACATTACATCATTGAAGAGCTTAATCAGCTAACTATATACAACAGCCAAGAAATAGAAACAATTCAAGTGCTCAACATGGATGAATGGATAAAGAAGATGTGGTAGATGTATCCAACACAATAATAACTTGTTATAAGAAAAGACTCAATTTTGCCATTCATGACAACTTGAATATAGTTGAAGTGTGTAATGCTAAGTAACACAAGTTAGAATGAGAAAGACAATAGTTTATTATCCTCATATACAGTAGAAAGAAAGAACGGGAACCATTAAAAAAAAGGCAACCTAGTTAATTAACCCTTGGATTAGAAACACACATTTGATTTTTCCAGCAGTGGGCATAGTGGCACAAAGGTAGAGGAAGCCCAAAGTGATGGAGTGATCTCATGATTTAGAAGAGGGTTTGGTGTGAAAACTAACTTCTTTTTTGTTTGTTTGCTTGTTTGTTTTGAGTCACACCCGGCAGCACTCAGGGGTTACTCCTGGCTCTATGCTCAGAAATCGCTCCTGGCAGGCACGGGGGACCATATGGGATGCCGGGATTTGAACCATTAACTTTCTGCATGAAAGGCAAACGCCTTGCCTCCATGCTGTCTCTCTGGCCCTGAAAACTAACTTCTTTTTTTTTTTTTAATATAATTTTTATTTTGATCATAGTGTCTTACATATTGTTGACAATAACATTTTAGGTACATATTTACATAAAATCAGGGGGGATTCCCATCTCCAAATTGTCCTCCCTAACCCTTCGTTGTTGTCCTACCTCCCATTTCCTCTTCCCTCACCCCCAGGGCGGCTAGAATATGTGGTCCCCTCTGTATCCAACCCACTACTTAGTAGTCTTGCACCTGTTTGGTCTTGATGCCTCCTTTATCTCCCCCTCTAACTGTAGGCAGGACTAGCTAGTTCAAGTTGCGTGGTTTTGCCTGAAAAGGAGAAGATAAATAAACTGGGGTAAGAGTCTAATACTCCCAAAATGGGTGGAATCCTTCTAGAGGCTCTCTTCATCGATTTGGGAGATGAAGGAGAGAAAGAAGGTGAAACACTCCACCAGTACCAAAAAAAGTGTCAATTATCCAGTGAGGACTCCAGCTATATCGATAAGCACCACAAAAAAACAGCCGAAAAACAAAGCAAAACAGACAGACAAACAAACAAACAAAAAACAAGACAAAAACAAACAAACAAACCAAAAACACGCCATGGTCTTGAAATAAGAAACATGGCATAGCACATAACGAGGGAAAAGAAAAGAATAGAAAAAAATAAGTATAATTGGGGGCGACGATTTCAATAATCACACCCAAACAGAGAAATCGACCAAAATAGATAGGTAAATAAAAATAATAATAACAATAATAAATGAAGGTAAAAGATATATATGTATATATATATACACACACACACATATATATATACATATATATAAAATACCAAGTTTTTGTGCTTTTTGTATTTTTGTTTTTTCCCCTCCTGCCCTGGCACAGTAAATATTGGGGTCATTCGAAAAGGAATTCACATGGCCTAAGAAATATGGGGTTTCTCCGTCCTTGGAGTATACTGTCATGGGATCAGCTCCAGACTTTGCTCAGGATCATTTATTCTCCAGGTGGTGTTTTTTGGTGTGTGGAAGACTTCTGTTCTGTCCAGGGTGATACACTCAGAGCTCTGTGTTTAGAGGTCTCAGTATCTGCACAGATCCTGAGGTAGGACTTATGGTGAGGTCAGTCTTTGTGGTTCTAGAGGTCCTGTTACCTCAGTGTCGTTTTAGTCCATCTTCTGTGGTTGGTGACCTTGGTCTTTGCACTGAACCTAGGATGGCACCTAGGTTAGCGTCTTTCTTTGTGCTTCCAGAAGGCCCATTCTGTTGCAGTTGTCTCTGTCAGACTTTTGGGACTGGGGATCATGCTTCATGTGCAAGTCATAGTTCAAACCCTAAACTAGGGCTTTTTTATTGGTCCCAAGATGTATACTGTCTGGTCGTGGTTCTAGTAGCCAGTCATCTGTAAGTCACGATCTTGGCTTTTGGACCTACCAAAGGGTGCCGAGTCTTCTGGTTTTGTCTTGTTGTTAGCTGGTAAGGTAGGCTAATCTGCTCTAAGGTCAAGTTGTTCACATTTTCCTCTTTGTCAGGATATCATGTTAGAGCTGGTCCTTGTTGTTGACCCCGCAGTATTAAGGCTGTTCTGGATGGAGTTTCTTTCCTGTAGCTGTTGTGAAGAGCTGTGCCGATTCTATGTCTGGGATCCAGGGTTCAAGGCTGGATGAATGGCATCTAATCATCTGAGGTCTAAGTGATTCCACATGACATATTTTCAAGGTAGGAGATACCCCTGTATTGTAAACAACTATGAATTCCTATCTCTAGTAGATAAGAGCTCTTTTTTTTATATGTAAGGTTTCCCCATTATTTAGTGTGTCTTTGCGGGGGGAGGTGGAGCCACATTGTATTGTCGGTGTGGTTGGGGGTGGACAGAGGGGATAACAGACACAGGTCACATACCCAAAAATGATAAAAAAATAATAATAATAAAATAAAATAAAATAAATAAAAACGTATGTGCTCTCAAATGTATATATAGGACCAACATTTAAAAAAAATAAATAAATAAATTTAAGAGGAAAAAGAAAAAAAGAACGAAAATGAGTTAGCGAAGTTTTTAAAGGACCAAAGTGGTGCAAAAGACTACCTTACATTTGGGGGAGAGCAGATAACGAAGTGGTGTATTACAGGTCTTATGCCTATGTTGGAAGTACAGTTTTTCCCATTGTCTTTTGGGTCTTTCTTGTGATGTGTGGGTTCCCAGGCATCTTCCTATCACACCCCCTGACCTTCTTCAGGTTGGTAAAAATTTGCGGTAGGGAGGTCTTGGAAGAGTTCTTGCATTGGGGATACTTTTGGACCTAGGTCCGGTTTCAAGAAACAGTCCATGTTAGGGGGAGTTGGTAGGGAGGGCCTCGCAGCATGAGTCCGCAGGGGAGTTGGCTGTCTTTTCTTGCCGGGACGAGGTGTGGGTTTGACTGGGTGTCCCTTCTCTTGGGTGCTGGGTACTGGTTCGTTGGGGTAGGAGGTCGATCTTGTTGCCTAATAGATTAAGTACTGAGGGTGAAGTGTTTTAATATAGAGAGAGGTCTGGATGGGATTGAGGGGTGGAGGGATAGTTGGATTTCCAGAGGGGGGAAAGGGTAAGGTGTATGGAAGGGGTAGGGAGGGAGAAAAGAGAAAAATACATTAGAAAGAAAGGGAGAAGAGAAAGGATAGAAAGTAAAGAAAAGAATAGAAAAGAAAAAAATAACCAAGAAAGTGGTGAGAAGAGAGGAGAAAATAGCAAGGGAATGCTGGTTTGCTTGAATGTGTTCAGTGAATAGAGCATGTAGTTTGGGTCTGTACATCGCTGTTACTGCTTCGGTGGTCTGACTGGTCACGTGCTTGAAACCCTAAAAGAAGGTAAACCTAGGGATAAAGTGTATGTTAAAGAGTTTTCTCAGGGCCAACTCGTAGTGCAAACTGGGTATGGTATCTCGTGTGGTATCCCGAGTTGCCATCTTAGCTTGTCCGCCCTTTGTATCCAAGAACACCTGTGGACAGAAAAACTGAGAGGTTATTTTAAATATAGTAAGATAGAGGCATTAATACGTAGTTTTATGGGATGTTTCCATTGGAGCCAGTGGTTTGCCTTGGTATTCTTTACCTGTGTTCCTGTATACGATCTCTACAGGATTATTATGGGCCATTATTGTAGAAGGTTAATTACGTACCTGTTCTCTCTATGCTGCTGTTCTGGTGTTGCTGTTTTCTTTGTGGTATAATGTGTAGTCGCGAATTTGTGTTGTTCTTTTTTCATGTGTTTTGGGCACTGTTCCGAGGTATATGTTGACAATTACAGTGGTTGGAGTTTCTACCCTGTTAGACCCTGTTATTTGATTGTTAAGTATTAGTTGTGATTGAGATGTATGTTCTATGTGCTTCAGAATAGTGCTACCATTCTGTATTTATCTTTTGTCTTCTGACTTACTTCGTTTAACATAACATGATCAAGGTCCATCCACGTTGCTGCAAAATCTGTGATTGTATCATTTCTGACTGCCATGTAATATTCCATTGTGTATAGATACCACATCTTAATGATCCATTCATCTGTTTTTGGACATCACGGTTGGTTCCAAGATTTGGCTATTATACTGAGTGCTGCGATAAATAGTGGGGTGCACACGTATTTTGGAATGAATGTTCTTTCAACTTGGGGGTATGTACCTAGGAGTGCAATTGCTGGGTCAAAAGGGAGCTCAATTCTGAGTTCTTTGAGTACTCTCCAGACTGTTCTCCATAGATGTTGGACTAGGGGGCATTCCCACCAGCAGTGGATGAGAGTTCCCTTCATACCGCATCCACGCCAACAAAGATTGTTCTCAGTATTTTTGATGTGAGCCATCCTCACTGGTGTAAGGTGGTATCTCATTGTTGTCTTGATTTGGATCTCTCTGATGATGAGTGAAGGTGAGCATGTTTTCATGTGTTTGTTAGCCATCCTTCTGTCATCCTCAGAGAAGTGTCTATTCATTTCTTCTCCCCATTTTTTTATGGCTTTGTTTGGTTTTGAGGGGCTCAGTTTTTTGAGTGCTTTGTAAGTTCTAGATATCAGCCCTTTATCTGATATGTCTAGTGAAAAGATTTTTTCCCATTCTGTTAACTGTCTTCTTGCATTAAGTAAGGTTTCTTTCGCCATGCAGAAGCTTTTTAGTTTGATGTAGTCCCATTTGTTTATGTTTGCTGCTAAGGTTCTTGCCATTGGTGCTCCATTCTCAAAGACCTTTTTGATATATAGGTCTTCGAGTGTTCTCCCTATTTTATTCTCAATAAACTTTATAGATTCGGGTCTGATTTCAAGGTCTTTGATCCATTTTGAGTTGACTTTTGTATAAGGAGTGAGGTATGGGTTGATTTTCACTTTTGTACATGTGGTTTTCCAGTTGTGCCAACACCATTTGTTGAATAGGCTTTCTTTGTTCCATTTCAGATTCTTGCCTCTTTTATCAAATATTAGTTGGCTGTATATCTGGGGGTTTATGTCTGGGAATTCTGTCCTGACCCACTGGTCTGAAGTCCTGTCTCTGTTCCAGTACCATGCTGTTTTGATTACTATGGCTTTATAGTATAGTTTCAAGTTAGGTAAGGAGATTCCACCCAGCTTCTTGTTTTTCAGTATGTGTTTGGCTATCCTGGGTCTTTTGTGGTTCCAGATGAATTTTGTTAATGATTGTTCTAATTCTTTAAAGAATTGTGTCTGGATTTGGATAGGGATTGCATTAAATCTATATAGGAGTTTGGGTAGGATAGTCATTTTGATTATGTTAATTCTACCTATCCATGAGCATGGGATGTTCTTCCATTTCTTTAGATCGTCTTCAATTTCTTTCTGGAGTGTTTTGAAGTTTTCCTGGTATAGGTCTTTCACTTCTCTTGTAAGGTTGATTCCTAGATACCTGATATTTTTTGATACTATCTTAAATGGAATTGTATTTTTAATCTCTCTCTCCTCAACTTCATTTTTTGTATATAGAAACGCTACTGTCTTTTGTGTATTGACTTTGTATCCAGCCACTTTGCTGTATTGGCTGATTGTTTCTAGGAGTTTTACTGTGGACTCTTTAGGGTTTTTAATGTATATCATCATATCGTCGGCAAATAGAGATAGCTTGTGTTCCTCTTTCCCTATTTGAATTCCTTTGATTCCCTTCTCTTGTCGGATTGCTATTGCTAGGACTTCTAAGGTTATATTGAATAAGAGTGGAGAGAGTAGACAGCCTTGTCTAGTTCCTGACCTTAGTGGGAATGCTTCTAGTTTCTCGCCATTAAGTATAATGTTGGCTGTTGGCTTTTCATATATAGCTGTAACTATCTTGAGGAAAGTTCCTTCTAACCCTATTTTTCTGAGTGTCTTTAACATGAAAGGATGTTGGATTTTGTCAAATGCCTTCTCTGCATCGATTGATATGATCATGTGGTTTTTGTCTTTCGTGTTGTTGATGTGATGTATCAAATTGATTGATTTGCGTATGTTGAACCAACCTTGCATTCCTGGTATGAATCCCACTTGGTCGTGATGTATGATCTTTTTGATGAAGTGTTGAATTCGGTTTGCTAAGATTTTGTTAAGTATCTTTGCATGTATGTTCATTAGTGAGATTGGTCTGTAGTTTTCTTTTTTGGTGGTGTCTTTGCCTTCTTTGGGAATGAGTGTGATATTAGCCTCATAAAAAGAGTTGGGGAGGGGGCCGGGTAGGTGGCGCTGGAGGTAAGGTGTCTGCCTTGCAAGCGCTAGCCAAGGAAGGACCTCGGTTCGATCCCCCGGCGTCCCATATGGTCCACCCAAGCCAGGGGCGATTTCTGAGCACATAGCCAGGAGTAACCCCTGAGCGTCAAACGGGTGTGGCCCAAAAACCAAAAAAAAAAAAAAAAAAAAAAAAGAGTTGGGGAGGATTCCTGTTTTTTCTATGGTTTGGAAAAGCCTATGGAAAAGTGGTAGTAAGTCTTCTTGAAATGTTTGATAGAATTCACCTGTAAATCCATCTGGGCCTGGGCTTTTGTTCTTAGGGAGTTTTTTAATTACATCTTCAATTTCCTCTGAGGTGATTGGTCTGTTTAGGCTTTCTAGATCTTCCTTTTCCAGTCTTGGAAGAGGGTGTTTGTCTAAGAATCTGTCGATTTCTACTGGGTTCTCTAGCCTAGTTGAGTATAGTTGTTCATAGTATGATCTCATGATATGTTGTATTTCTTGGGGTTCTGTTGTAATCTCTCCCCTTTCATTTGTGATCCTGCTGATTTGGGTGTTTTCCCTCTTTTTTTTGGTGAGTTTTGCCAATGGTTTGTCTATCTTGTTTGTTTTTTCGAAAAACCAACTCCTGGTCTCATTGATTTTTTGTATTGTTTTCTTGGTTTCGATGTTGTTTATTTCTGATCTGGTTTTTATTATTTCTTGCCTTCTGGTTGTGGTTGGATTTCTCTGTTGCTGTTGTTCCAATTCTTTGAGGTGATCTTTTAAACTGTTGGTTTTGTTATTTTCCTGTTTCTTGACATAGGCCTGTATTGCTATGAGTTTCCCCCTAATTACTGCTTTTGCTGTGTCCCATAAATTTTGACATGTTGTCTCTTCATTGTCATTTGTCTCAAGGAATCTTTTTATTTCTTCCTTGAGTTGTTCTTTGATCCAGCTGTTGTTGAGCAGGATGTTGTTTAATCTCCAGGTACTAGTTTTTCTCCATTGCTTCTTCTTGACATCAATTTTAACCTCTGTTGCATAGTGATCTGAAAGGGTACTTCTTATGATCCTTACCTTTGTGGTCTTATATAGGTTGGCTTTGTATCCTAATACATGGTCTATTCTGGAGAAGGTTCCATGTGGGTTTGAGAAGAATGTGTATTCTGCTTTCTGGGGATGGAGGGCTCTATATAAATCTATTAGCCCTAAATCTTCTAATTTTTCATTTAGAGCTCTTATTTCTTTGTTATTTTTCTGTTTGGTGGATCTGTCCAGTGGTGATAGTGGAGTATTGAGGTCCCCTACTATTATCACATTTCCCTTCATGTGTTTCTCCAGGTTTGCCAGTAGTTGCCTCACATATTTTGCTGACTCTACATTAGGTGCATAGATATTGATCAGGGTTAGTGTTTCTTGATCTAATGTTCCCCTGATCAGTAAGTAGTGTCCCTCTTTGTCTCTGATCACTTTCTTGAGGTTGAATACAATTTGGTCTGATATAAGAATGGCTGTCCCTGCTCTTTTTTGTTTTCCATTGGCCTGAATAATTACTTTCCATCCTTTTATTCTAAGCCTGTGCTTATCCTGTAGCTGTAGGTGTGTTTCTTGCAGACAGCAGAAGTCCGGTTTATTTATCCTAACCCAGTTCTCTACTATGTGTCTTTTAAATGGAGAGTTTAGTCCGTTCACATTTAGGGAAATTATTGATAGAGAGGACTGTTGTGCAGTTGTATTGTGTGCAGTGGTTGTTGTTACAATCGGGGGTTTGGATTGTGTAATTCATCTCTGAGTAAGTCGCTTAGGATCGGCTTAGTTTGCACAAATAGTTCAAGTTCGTTCATGTTTGAGAATGTTTTTAATCTGCCCTCCCATATGAATGCTAGTTTTGCTGGGTATTGGACCCTGGGTTGGAAGTTTCTTTCATTCAGTCATGTAAATATGTCATTCCACTGTCTTCTTGCTTGAATTATTTCAAATGGAAGATCCGGTTTGATTCTTATGTCCTTTCCTTTGTACTTGAGGGTTTTTTTCTCCCTTATTGCTTTTAGGAGTTCCTCTTTCTCTTTGTTTTTTGCCATTTGGATTATTATGTGTCTTGGTGTGGGTTTATTAGGGTCTATTTTATTAGGGACTCTCTTGACTTCCTGGATTTGTCCTGAAGTGTCTTTCCAGAGTGTGGGGAAGTTCTCTGTTATTATCTCCCTGACTACCTGTTCTTCCCCCTTCCCTATTTCCTCCCCTTCTGGTATACCCACAATTCTTAGATTGTTTCTTTTGTCTTTGTTCATTAGATATTGGATTTTTCCTTCCAGTGCTTTGCCTTTTATTTCTTTGTTGGTTTCTTGATCTTTTTTTGATTGTAGTTTTCCTTCGAGTTCTTCGATGTGCTTTTCCAACTCTGTGTTTCTGCTCATAAGACTTGCTACTTTGTCTTTTAAGTCCTTCACTTCTTTTTGTATGGAATCTCTCATGTTCTTTGACATTTCTTCTTTAATTTGGCTGATTCGTTCGTCCATGGATTTCTTATACTCGGTTGCTAGGGTTTCTTTCAATTCTTTTATTAATTCTTGCATTTCCTTCCTCATGACAGCTTTTAGGTCTTCTTCCCGTGGATCTGTGCGTTTTGGTGGACTTGGAAATTTGATAGGGTTTGTCATGGTGTCTCCAGTTATTAGCGATTTCCTTGCTTTACGCATTGTTCTTTGTATTTAATGGTGTATTTTGGAGTGCTGTGGCTTCTAATTTTGGCCTGCTTTGACCCCTTCCTGAAGGTGTTTCTAGAGGGGCCTGTTGGGTGAGTTTGTTGAGCCTAGCCCTTTCTCCTCCCCTTTGCTACCTAGAGTTCAGCCTTCCTGCTGTGGGTCTTTTCCCTTTTCTGCTCCTTATTTCTGTCAGCGGTGCAGTTCCACTCCTGGCCACAATGGTTACTGGCGCTGTTGAGCCTAGCTCTCACTCCCCCCTCCTTTCTCTGGGAGTCAATGGATTTCCGCCCCCTCCAAGCCTCCCTTGAAGGAGTTCCCTCAGTCTACCCTTTCAGGCTCTGCCCTCGCCCTTGGGGAGTCCCTGGTCCGCTCCAGGGCCCAAGGGGGTGGATTGCTCTAGGTCACCTGAGAGTCCAGATAGCTGGCCCTATCTCCCCCGACTATTCCGGTTGCTCAACTTGCCTTTCCAGGCGCCCACCCAGGGGAAGGGACTCACTGGGGGGGGGGGAGTCGGTCCTGACGACAAGGAAACAAAGTCTCACCCAAGCCGCACAGGAAACAAAGTCTCCCCCAGGCCGCACAAGGGAGCAAAATCTCACCCAAGCCGCACAGAAAACCCTGTCTCCCCAGAGCCGCACAAGGGAGCAAAACTCTCACCCAAGCCGCACTGAAAACTAACTTCTAAAGAGGTATGAAATAACTCCTGAAACACATGCAATAATGGAAATAAGTTACCTCATTTAAAAAATATTATAGAATAAGTAGCCTACTCTATAAATTGGGAGATCAGAGTTTGAAATTCAGAAGAATTTACTGTGGGGCCAGGGTGATATTACAGCGGGTAGAGCAAGTTTCTTTCACCCAGCCAACTGGGATTCAAAGACCCGGCATCCCATATAGTCCCCCAAGCCTGCCAGGAGTAATTTCTGAGCACAGAACCAGGAGTAACTTCTGAGCTACAACAGGTGTGGCCCTAAAACAAAATAACAAAAGAATTTATTGCTATTTCCAATACCACCCCCATATACTTGTATGGTTTCCTCTTTTCCTACTTTTTAAGCTACTCAAAAGTTAAGTTTCAAAGTTACAAGAAGAAAGTAGTTAAACATGGAATCAGGAGTGTTGGATAGCTAAAAATATGCAACTCTTTATGTCAATATTTTTAATGACTTGTCTTAGAGGAGTGACTATGGGGGAAACAGAAGAAAGATAGGGAACTTCGAGGTTTTTTTTTTCTCGAGCTATTCAGCTCTAACTACAACCACAAAGAAAAGTACCAAACCAAAGATATGAGTTCACATTAATTGGGGGTGGGGGTGGGAGAAGGAGGTTTACCTGGTAGCACTCAGGTTTACTTCTGTCTCTGAGCTCAGAAATTACTCCTGACAGGTTCAGGGGACCATAAGGGATATCGGGGATCGAACCTGGATTGACTGTGTGCAAAGTAAACAGCCTCCCCTCACTGGCCCTTCAACATGTATTTTTACCAAAGGATTTCCCAATAAACTGTCTCATAGCAACAATGGTCCAGCCCTCCCTCTTATTCAAGCACCCTATTCAATTACATAAAAGTACTACCTTTGAAGAGAATTCTTATTCTTCCTTGCCATTGTCCAGTAATACTTAGTGCTCTCTAGGATTACATGCCTGTGAGGCTTAAAGTACCAAACTTTAATCCCTCTCTGCTTCAGTAAACTGAAATGGAGTCTTTGAAACCCTGAATTCTCCACTGAATGCTATTCATTACTTTTTAATAAAATACACACACATATAGGTATATATCTTTTGAGATTTTGAACTGTTCTGGAAGTAAAAATCCCACAAATACCCTAATAAGTAAGCAAATACCCTAATACATCATCAGGACTAAAATAGGAGAAAAGTTTACTGAGTTTTGCATCTGTTCCCAGAAACATAAAAACACTAGTATCTAGTACATATGTACTCAGTAATGTTTAAATAAAAATAAATTAATAAATAAGTCACAGAAAGCGGGATAAAAATAATGATCTATTTCCTACCTGAAACTGGAGATATTCATCTATAATTTAGTTTTAAATTGGGCTATTGTTCAGTTATTCAGCTGTTATTGAAATAAATATTATTTCTACATCTGACACTAAAGAATTGTACTGAATTAAGAAAAAAGTAACATTTAGAATCTTTTTACTCCCACTAGTATCATGGTTTGGCCTTGCATAAATCTACATTTTACCTATGGTCAAACAAACATACTCAGGGGCAGAAAGATAATACAGAAGGTTAAGGCCTTGCATAGAGCTGAACCAGACTTAATCCCCTATACCACATATTGTCTCCTGAGCACCTTCAGGAATGATCTCTTCTTACCTTACTTTTGCCTCAGATTCAGGAGTAAGGTAAGCAGTGCTGGGTGTAGTCCCCATTAATCCCCCAAAAGAAATATAACCAGACTTAAAACCAATGCTAGCTGCAAAATCCTTATATCAGCATGTTTCTTGTTTCACTGACAATAAAACTTGAGCAAAGGGGGGCTTTGATTTATGCTGCTAGTCGGCAAATTAGTATACCAACTGCCATTTAAGTTTATAAGTCCCCTCAGGTCATGTGGTTTTCCCATAGGCCCATCAACTCTACATTATGCTAGAGTGCAGATCACTTAGAATGGGCTTTACAATTGGTTCCCCTAAAATGAACCTCAAAACCCCTGCTGGGTGAACATGTGGAGTTCTTGACAAAGATGTTTATAAGCTAGGAAATTCACCACAGGCCACCTTCAAGCTGCCAAAGGATAGATGGAAACCTGGAAGAATTTTTACGTGAGATAGCATTAAAAGCTGACTTAGACTATTATCAAAAACTCAAATATAGAGATGAAGAACAATAGCTACTTTTTATTACTATAACCCAGAGACTCTTAAAAATACTAAATCATCTATTGAATTTTTAAATAAGAATAACATTTGGTATGATTTTATTGTGTCTGTTTCTGTACATTTAAATTATTTGAAAAATCATATTCCACTTATATAATAGTGGAATTCTATTAACTGTGATCTCTGAGTAACCAGAATTTATATACACAATTCAGCATAAAAAATTAACTGGTTTGTAATTCTCCACATGGAAAAGGAGTTGAAATCTACGAAATCCCCTAAGCATATTTCAGGCAGTAGAGAAACTCAGTCAAAATTATGTAGTCTAGTGGAGAGGTGCAAAAGAAAAATGTCAAGACAGAACAGCATTTTTTCCCTTCACAAGTTAATTTTCTTACTTTTCCTTTGATTATGATTATGTACACATATGTAATAGTACAGAACTATTAAGTTATCTATCTCAAACACATTCCAAAGCCTTCAGCCATATATAGATCTGTCTCCTATTTTCTTTTTAATTTCATTCTTTCTTTTTCTGCTTTTTATTTTCATCTATTCCTGGTGGTGCAAAGGAACTACTCTTGATTCTTGTGTTCAGAGTTCACTACTAGCAGTGTTCAGGAGGAACACTGAACTGAATATAGTATTGTGAATCAAACCAGAATCAGCCTCATACAAAGCGAACACCTTAACTTTTGAGTAAGTTTTCCAGTCTTATTTTCTTACTCAAAGGACATGTTTCATCTATACAAAATGACTAAAAAAATATCTGGACCAAGCATACTCTTTGGAGGTGAGTCCTTTAATAAGTTGTGTACAAATCAGATATTTAACCATGAGAAACAAAATGGTAGGTATCACTTAAGTAGAGATTGGGAAGTGGACTGTAAAGGTCTGATGGGCCATATTTAAGAGAGTCTTGGGGGTAAAAACAAAAGAGTAAGTCTTGAGGTAGAGTTAGATATATTAAACTACTTTTCACTAGCTAGAAAAATATGTATTTTTCTTATTTATAAATTATAATTTATAAATTTTCAGGACATTTCTTTAAGTATCAGTCTATTTTTTAGAATTTCATTTCTTTCCTGTCTCTACTTCAATGGGACTATAAGAAAGGGGTAGTGGTGTAAGTGACCTGGCCACTTTTCAGGGAAAATCACCTGGAAAATAGTTAATATTCTTTGGTCTCCAATGCCTTGACTTTTGAAATACCTGGTCATAACTGTTCTGCTGGCTCTCATATCTGCAGATGACTTTTTATGTGATCTCTTGGATCCTGGGCACTAACTGATAATCCTGGCTTTGGCCACCTCACTGTTCTCTGACTGCTATCAAAGGGCCATGATATTTATTCACTGGCAGCAGTAGAATATACCTGGTGGGAAACAGCTCCCATACTTGCATTTCCTTTATATTGCGTCCTGAACCCTGGTGTGCGAAGGGCAGACCCCAAACACTGGCAGATCAGCAAGCTCCTCTCTGGCCACAAGATGCCAGCAGGTGTGCTTTGCAGAATCTGATTCAGAAAGCTGCAGAAGGCAAGATGTGAAATGGGTCTAGAGACCCAAGTGTAGAGTAGAGAAAATCCTCATTTTCTTCATGCTTACCATATTACCCAGAAGTTCACAGAGCTACCCAGAGCCCCTGAAGAATGGCTAGAGGTGATTATAGGAGATAAAATAAAGAATAAAAGTAAATACCATTTTTTTTATCTGCCTTTCTCCTTTGTCCCACAATCCACCATGCTAGAAAGGCCAGATTTTCCATCACTTTATCTGCATCTTTATGACTTGACTAGAGAGACCTTAGAATGTAGCCAGATTAGGTGGAAATGGAATAACTTCATAGCCTGCAAACATTTTGTGATCTGGCACCATTAAAATTAGTTCCTTAAGTTCTAAGGAAATTTATAAAATCTTTTCTCTCACTTAAGGCTGGTTTTCAAAACTGTTATTTTCTTTTTTTTTTTTTTTTAATCAACTGACATTTTCTTTTTTTTCTACTTTCTTTTTTTTTTTCACACTTTATTTTGAAACTGTTATTTTCTCATACAACAAGAGATTTCATGGTTGATCCTAGAAGGTATATAAGTACCATGACATGAGCTAAGGGAAAAAATACAAATTTAATATTTTGTAAATATTATTCCCATTACAGTGTTGAGGGTAGAAAGAAAATGTTTAATGTATGAAGGAGTTGGTCTCATAAAAGAAGTGAGACCCAGAATGGTGCATAATTAAGTGTATTATTGTTAGGACACTAAAATGAAACACAAGCACTGTCTGGGAGCCATTTGGGTAGAGGAGATTTTTCCAGCTACTGTATTCCTGAGGCTACATCTTATCAATTTATCTAGCTTTTTGTGTGCTTTTGCTTGTGTAAAAATATTTAATTACTTGACTTAAAATGAATGCATCTTTGTTTCTTAAGATAAAATATCTGAATAAGCAAAACATTTCCAGTTAGATTTTTTATATTGTGCAGCATACTTTGCACACATAAGTTTTAAGACACATTTATCATAATGCTTGCTAATTCATTTCTCCATACTACCTTTTTTTCTAGTTGCCAGGTGCCCCCAATTACCATGTGACCAGCCTGTCTACAGACTCCTTTCTACTATCCTGCAAGTCTTCCACTTCAGCCTCCAGAGACTCCATCTTCACCTATCCTCTCCTGTAGAGACTTACATGTAGGGCTTATTGCTTCTCCCTGTTCTTCAAAGAGGTTCACCTCAGTTCAGTTTTCTGAGTCTGCCCCCAGAAAATTATTTTACATCCCTGTATGCTTACTATACCTCTATTTTAGGCTGCTTGGTGTCCAAACTGGCCTTAAAGTAGATTTTCTGCATGTAAATGTTCAGATCCTGATCTTATACCCTCTTATACCTTCACTATTGATGAGTTAATGAGTTTATTTTCTGTTTCTCTGAACTTGTAATTATTCTTGGACAGAACACAGCACTTTAGAATTCCATTCTATTTTTGAATAACAAATAATATCAATAGCTAATGTGCACTGAGTATCTTTCATGGGCTCAGGGCTTCAAAGACAGAGTTCATTTGAACTTTATTCCAACTTGTGATGTGGGCACAAAGAGGAAAACATGCAGCCTCCTACAAGCTTTATAGCTTTTCTATAGTCGTACAACTGATCAGCTGATGAAAGGATTAATGGCATTGGATTCCAGAGGCTGCATTTTCTGTTCACAGGAATAGAAATTCTTCTAAGTCTAAGAATTTTTTACTTATATACCCAACTGGACTTAAACATTAAGATGAGCAGGATTATGACTTTGTGCTCTGGGTCCTTCTGTTACCATTTAAAAAACAAAACAAAACAACAACAACAACAAAAAACAACAACAAAAAAAAACCTTGAGGGGCCAGAGCGGTGGCACAGAGCAATAATGTGTCTGCCTTGCCGTCACTAGCTTATAATGGACCACGGTTCAATCCCCTGGCGTCCCATATGGTCTCCCAAGCCAGGAGAGATTTTTGAGCAGATAGCCAGGAGTAACTTCTGAGTGTCACTAGGTGTGGCCCAAAAACAAACAGAAAACAAAACAAAACAAAAAAACAACAAAAAACAACCTTAATAATGCTTCTTTTCTTCCCCTGACTAGGTTAAATCAATGTTAAATCAACAGGTTTCAGATATAAGGCAACATAGACTTCATACTTGATGCTTGTTAAGACTTTGGTGAAAACTAGGTGCTGTACCTCTTTTCCTCTGGTGAGTGCGGTGAATCCTTGGATGGCTGCAGATTCAGCTACAAATGGCACCCAGGTGACCACTATGAAATGAAGGCTCATCATTTCTTGGCTTTTTGGCTAAGGTCAGGTGTAGAGATGGAGGCTCCCCTTCTCCCCTGTGTCCATTTGTCAGACTTGATTTTGATGTCTCTGGAGCCTAGTCACCAGTTAATGCTTGGCTGCAATGTTGAAGCTGCACTTTTTGGAAGCTCTCAGATTCACC
Organism: Suncus etruscus; assembly: GCF_024139225.1. Lineage (NCBI taxonomy): Eukaryota > Metazoa > Chordata > Mammalia > Eulipotyphla > Soricidae > Suncus > Suncus etruscus. The sequence goes on along the minus strand of NC_064852.1, from coordinate 74,465,825 downwards.
ATCCAGGCATAGATAGCAGCCTCAGTCAGAATTTTTTAATCTAGGTTGTAGCCTTTAGAAGCTGATCTCAGTCCAGTTCCTTCGAGACTAACCTATTTGAACTGTTTTTAAGGGGACTCCCAAAGAGCTCTCTTTGGAATGCTCAGCAATCTGTGATTTATTTAGAGAGACACCAGCTGCCCCAGAGAGTGTAGGAAAACGTGTAGCTTGCTAACAGATTTTAAACATTAGAGCTTATGCTTCAAAGGGAATTTTCCCAAGAGGATTTCTCTTTCCTCTTCTAAATATGAAGCTACAAGCATTTAGGACTGCCTAAAGAAGTAGTTAAAATGAGACTTTAAGAGTATCAATATTTAACTTGGATCACTGAGAACACTGTATGAAAGATTTGCAGGCCCTGGCCTGGAAGAATAAGGCTCAACAACAGCTATTTTGTTATGAAAAAAAAAATGTAGGGTGAAAATTGCTGGTTCTTTTATAAGGCCTCATCCTACAGAGCAGAATAGCACCTCTCTGCCAGCAAAACAGTCTCTCTCTCTCTCTCTCTCTCTTTCTCTCTCTTTCTATCTCTATCTCTCTCTCTCTCTCTCTCTCTCTCTCTCTCTTTCTCTCTCTTTCTATCTCTATCTCTCTCTCTCTTCTCTCTCTCTCTCTCTCTCTCTCTCTCTCTCTCTCTCTCACACACACACACACACACACACTCCACACTCTTTCAAACCACTGTTTTCTTTGAGAAAAAAAAAAAGAACAAAGTAATTTAATTCAAAAGCATTTTTTCGATTCCTCAGAGAGCAAGATTTAACACAATCAATGAGGACATGACGGGATCTTTTAAAGACTTCTTAAAAGGTCTGTGTTTGTTTTAATTTCTACCCACAGCTGCCTGTTTAGGAAATTTAACAAAATCACTGTGAAATCCTCTTTGATCTCAGCTGTATTCACTACTAATCCCACAGGAGAGGGATTTCAAGTTGGAGGAAGGAGGACTTTTGTGATAAAGACAAACATCAGACACTTCCCCTTCCAGATATATCAGAGTTATTGTGGGTTATTGGACATGCTCAGTAAAAGAAAGTGTTGCTTCTTACAGGCCTGCCTGTGTCTCAAGTCATTCACTCTTGTTCTCTGAGGAGCAAGAGGAAAGGACTCCACAGGCTTTCCTGTGGCTGCACGGAGTGGAATAGGCTTTAGCAAACAGATTCCCCCAGCTAGTGGGCACTTGCTCTGTGACAACAAAGAATCACATGGCAGTTTCTAGGACTCATGAAGAGTTGGTTTATTTTTCCAAGTTAAAAGAAAAACGAGTGGGAAAAAAAAAAATCCAGGACCAACCTCAAAGACAGTCATGCAGGTTTTTCCAAATGGTGATTCAAGAGTAGATTTCTATTGTTTTCTCATTCTGGCAGATCCAGGCTGTGAAATAGGGTCTCAATTTTGAACCTTTACCAGAGTTTGAAAAATTCCCACCTGTTAGCCTCTAGACTAACATAGTCCAGAATTATAGGGCAGGATGCAACCTAGCACCAATACTCCAATTGAAAAAGGTAATAGTAAGTAGTAATAGTAACACTAACAGAGGCACTCCTGGAAGGAATCCCCTCTTTTCTTATTTGTGGGGAGTTTATTTCTATGCTCAATTTACCTATTGCAGCTACACTTGTATACTAAAATGTTCTTAGATCTGGCCACTTGCCTCCAGGGAAAATTGAAATAATATCACTCAATCCCAGCTCACCAAAGAAATATGGAGTTACCCTGCTCTAGAAAATGTGAATCCTAGAAATCTAGTTCTAAGAAAATAAGAGTAAATGAGGGATTGGGTAAGTTTTTGTAATATGGGTGAGAAACAGCAAAAAAAGAAAGTGCCCTTAAAAATAGTTTCTTCCATCCAAGGACATTTGAGAATAATCTGATTCTTATTAATTTTATCACAAGTCAAATTTCTGAAAATCAGAACATATAGTTTCATGGTAGTAAGAGACTCATTAACCATCAATATGTAATTTCAAGATTGGAGTCAGGAGCAAACATTTAAATCCAAAAAAGATCAGCTAATTAACTGACCACTTTTATAATTAGTCCCATGAAATCATACTCCCACTTATGCATGAGTCTACCCTCACACAAAGCGTCAGGATCTTTATTGGGCATTCCCATGTGGTCAATAATACAATGCAAATCAAATGCAAATTGTTTGCCACAAAGTGAAATCACTTATCCTGCAAAAGATGCTGGCTTTCATCTGACTTGGATAAAGACACAATTTAAGTTTCAAAAGAGAGTGATTTAAATATCAGAGAAGTGAAGGAGGCCCTTGGGAGAATGAATGAAGTCGCTTATTATATTTGCAAACAATGACCCTTTTAATAACTGGGTAGCAAAAGTGAAACAAGAAGTGAAGAGAATCTTAAAGTTTTGTCAAGTTAGGCCAAAATACTCAAAAGAATTACAAGTATAGCAAGTAATTATAATCATAAGATACTAGTAATTCAAGATTAACTTTGATTTCTTTCCTATGTGATAATAAAAAAGTATTCATCATTCTTGTTTAATTTTGTTGTTGCTGTTGTTGTTGTTGTTGTTTATGGGCCACACCTGGTAACACTCAGGGGTTACTCCTGGCTATGGCTATGACTTGGGGGACCATATGGGACGTTGGGATCAAGCCAAGGTCCGGCCTGGATCAACCGCATGCAAGGCAAACGCCATACCATTGAGCTATCAATCCAGCCCTCTTGTTTAATTTTTAATATCAATGAGCAGGAGTAGTGATGATTTTAGATTAATGTATATTATTTTTCATTTAACATTCAAAGCTTCCCACTTATTAGACTATTAGTGCCATTTAATAAGTACAAAAGTTGAGATCCAGGAAGGGCAATTTGAATAATACCGGAAAGTAGTAAACATTAGCTTTAATTATGTATGAGTTCAAGTATTCTTATATTTTAAATAAGGAAATTATGTCTCTCAGAGGTTTAGTGACAACTTATAGCCATATGGTTGGCAATATTAGTTACATTTTAACTTGGGCCTTCTGATTATCAGAGCAAAATTTATCCTTCTATAACACCAGACTTCTGTACAGATTTAAAATATAGCTAAAATCTTTAGCATTTGCTAATATATCTAGTTCTTGTCTTAGTATCTTATGTGTTGTCCTTATCTACAATAATTCAGTGAGATAATTACTTTAAATTTACTCTTTTACAAAGTATAAAACTGAGAAGAAGGCTTTCGTGAATTGTCCAAAATCACATAGCTGTTAAATTACACAGCTAGATTTTAGAATCTATGTTTATATGCTTTTATTTTTACTGTAGTAACATTGGATCATTATAACACAATTTTTAGGTATGAATTATTAAAAGCTAAAATGTGTATAGACAATGCATTTTAAGTTCTTGACACCTGTGCACTTCGTTCATGAACCAGAGGCTGAACACCACTATCTTATAATATATTCAGTTACCACTAAAGACCAATTCTATCCTTCACCATATCATTTCCTTCTTTTAACCCTTTCCTACTTACCCTCTGGTAGCTACTACTTGGGCCTTACAGTCTGAAAGTTTTTTTGTTTACTCACTGTAATTAGGATGTAACTGGATGATTTCCTATTATGTGGAATAAGTCAGAAGTAAATCAAATACCTCATGATCTCATGTTATCTATTGTATATAGAATAATAGGACAAAGGAATATAAAATATCAAAAGTGTATATATAAAATATATATTTATATATACTATATTATATATTAATACATTTATTATGTATATAAAAGTGTATATAAGGTATTGAAAGTGTGTGTGTGTATGAGAGGAAGAGAGAGAGAGAGAGAGAAGGTGCGGGGAAATACATAGATTATCTTGGTCCCTAGATTATAAAACGAAGACAGGGAAGGAAAGAAGACAAGGGGCGGAAGTAAGAAGAGAAAGGCAGGAAGTAAAAGGGGCAGGGGGTAAGTCAGTCCACAGTGTAGAGGTGTGGAATATCTTTTTATCTGAACCACAAAATCAAAAAAACTGAGAGCACCAGATCCCCTCTACAACAACCAAACTCTAAAATGAACCTGTCAAAGAGATAGGCTGGGGGCATGGTAGGGAACCTGGGAATATTGGTGAAGGGAAATTTGACACTGGTGATGGGATTGCTGTTGTGACATTTTGTGCCTTAAACTCAACTATGAGTAATTTTGTAAATCACAGTGACTTAAGTAAAAACAAATATTCGAAGTTTATTTTGATTAGTTCATTTTTTGTTTTCTCTATATTACACTTATTACAAAGTACATGTGTATTCCTTTCTGACTTATTTCATTAAACATATTACCCTCCAGTTCCAGCCTGCAGTTTCAAATGACAGGGCTTCATCTTTTTGTGTGTGTGTGGTTTTTTGGGTCACACCCGGCAGTGCTCAGGGGTTATTCCTGGCTCCAGGCTCAGAAATTGCTCCTGGCAGGCATGGGGAACCATATGGGACCTCAGGATTCCGATGACTTCCTGCATGAAAGGCAAACGCCTTGCCTCCATGCTATCTCTCCGGCCCCAGGGCTTCATCTTTTTTTTTTTTTTTTTTTTTTTGGTTTTTTGGGCCACACCCGGTGGTGGCTCAGGGGTTACTCCTGGCTGTCTGCTCAGAAATAGCTCCTGGCAGGCACGGGGGACCATATGGGACACCTGGATTCGAACCAACCACCTTTGGTCCTGGATTGGCTGCTTGCAAGGCAAAGGCCGATGTGCTATCTCTCCGGGCCCAGGGCTTCATCTTTCTAAAGCTCATTGGGATTTATTGTTTTTGTATACCATTTCTTTTTTATCCATTCATCTGTCATGAGCATTTAGTTTGCTTCTAGCTCTAGGCTATTGTAAATAATTCTGCAATAACATGTTTATCTGTCTTTGTGATCTTAATTGACAATTATTGTGTCTCTTTTCAGGCATACATCTATTCCACCGATCTTTTTCTTTAACAATTATATCTGAACTCTTAATGTATAACTTCTATTTCCTGGGGAAAATTGCCCTGAAACTCTCTTTGCTCAATTGAATTATTGGAAAGATTACTCCAAGAACAGGTGCAAGATAATTGTTCAAAGTGGTGATGACAAATAAGCAAAATCTGTATCAGATGGCGAACCTCCTTGGTTGGGCTGGTTTGACTTCCCTGGCAACAAATGGCATAAACACTGAACAAATCTGCTTCTAGAAGAGGAACTGCCTACCTAAGGTCTGTGTATATTTTATTTGACCTCAGAATAGGATCCAAGATAGGGGAACTTTTAGATTCAACAGATGCAGAAAGCTCCTATTCCCTCATATTTCCCAGCATAGATACCTGTGGTGGCAAGTAGAGAAGAGTGTTCAAATAAGTCTCTAAATTTAGGAGAGACTACCCTCTTGGCCAGAGCAAAAAGTAGCTAACAGATTTAGTGTTTTACATTCAGGTGGGCCACACTCACATATCCAGTGGCACTGGGGCACAGGAATGTGAGGCAGGATTTCCCCAGGTTAAAACTGAATGTGCTCAGAGGTAGTTTGTTATGCTGAAGATCAAACGCTATGCTCCTCAATGTTAGCTGCTCTACCATTTGCCTTGGCATCAGTCATCAAGAGTCAATAATAGATCTAACAAATGAATCATAACTATGACTCAATATACATGAAATTCTGTCAATTAGCTACAGCTACATTTAGGAACTGGCTCATAGGAGCATCACAACTACTGGTTTTTAGTGAGGCATCAATTTCTGGGGTGATACAAACACATAGAAAAGAAGTTATCCATTTGTTTGGAGGGATGTGTCTTACAAATGGCTGCCCTTCCTTTACTTGGAAAATGAAGCATTAAGGTCTTCTTTACCATAGGTGACAGAATACAGGCACTGGGTGGGAAACTCTTCCTTATCCATAAGAAAGAGCAGAGAAGAAAAATCATGGAAAAATAAGTCATTGTTATCAAATGTTTGAAAAGGTAAAAAACAATCTGTATTCGACACACAAAATTTCTAAATTCCCTAGATTCTCACACACACACACACACACACAGACACACACACACACACACAGACACACACACACACAATGTCACAGAGGCTCCTCCTCTATTCAGTAAGCAGAATTCTGGAGCAACCTCCATTGAGAGAAGGATAATCACCATTAGATTAAAGTATATGTTTAATTTATTTTAGATTGGGTTAAATTGGCACTTCAGTCTTGACTACTGCAAGCTCTATTCTTCTTCTTCAGTGACCCATTTGCCATCAATACCATGGTGATTAAAACACTAAGCATATCTACCTAAGTGAGATAAAAATAGCACTCAATGTTGAAAATTTAAATTCACCCAGAACATTTAAGCTCAGTGCTGAAAGGCATCAATGATAACTAATTTTATGAATGGATTTCTATTTCTAGCCTCTCTTCATCTTTCTACTTTACTCTAGATGCATGTTTAAAAACATATACATTTGTTTTAAAATGGTTGCTTTACTACTTATGAATTGATACAAACAATATAACTAGGGTCATTATAATTTTAAGTGAATTTTGAGCAAATAGAGTTAGAAATCCAATTAGTTTCCAATACAAAGCTTTTGTGTCAAGTCATTGTTAAAGGAGAAAAACCAGTGGGAGAGTTAGAATAGCAATTTCTCCCATTTGCAAAAGAGCACTGGAAAAACTCCTTTTGCACATATGTGCAAATTTGTACATTAATCTGCTTATAATGACCTACTTCCTGGCTGTGAGGCTGGTTCACAAAAATCTCTCTGCCTTCTGAACACTTCCTTTGGAAGTGGAAAAAAAGAATTAGAAGCATGTGACATTAGTCAAAAATTGACAGATGTAACATGTATCCTTTCCCTGGGCAAATAAATGACTTAGAAGAGACTTCCAGAAGCAAACATAACACTTTTCTCATAGGTCCTCAGTCAGAGGTATTTTGAGTTCACCAGAGTGACAGAAAATAAAAATCCCTTCCAGTAGTACAGATTTGAATAACCTTTGATCAGCCTCTCGTTAATGCTTCTGATACTCTAGTATGCACCAGAATCACCTTGGCATGCAAATTCTAATTAGCAAAGTTGGAGCAGTATCTGCAGATTCTGCAATATAAAAAAGACTAAAGGTGATACCCAGCCTGTTGGCCCTTGAACATCAAGTAAAATGAATCAAAATTAGATTAAACCTTAATTGAGACAGAACCTTTCACTTGATGTTCAGCATTGGTCATTAAAATTACAATCAGAAGGGACTTGATCTTAGAAATATTTTGGTTTTTTATTATTTTTTTTATAAGAGCCACACTTGACAGAGCTTGGTGGCCCTGGGCCACAACCAGTGATGCCCTGGGAGGTCTTCACTATGATGCCTAAGGTGGAACATGTCAATCATGTGCTCTACTAGTTGAACTGTCTATTCAATCAAGAAATTTTGGTCCTTGAAAATTCACTCACTGCATGACCTGATTATTTTCACTGTGTTTTTTCTTTCTTTTCTTTGTTGGGGAAAGGAGAGGTGAAGGGATTAGACCATACCCACAATGGTCCAATGCATGGCAAGTGCTTTAATACCTCTCCTATTCTTCAAGTCCTCTGTCTTATGTTTCACAAAAGGTTGACTGTGAGAATTAAATAAAATAGTGCTTACTAAAAGGCTAATATTCCACATTTACGTTGTTAATACTAATTAAAACTATCTTGTTTCACTGATACATGTTGTAAATGAAGAGATAGGTCATACAGAGGTGAAGAATCTTGTTCATAAGGCAGAGACAGCTTTCCTTTCATCTGGGGGAAAGTCCTTTCTTCAAGTTAATAAGAACCCCTGTCCAGTTGAGAAGAAATTAAATAACTAATCCTCTTCCTTGACCAGTCTCAGATATAGCAAAGTAACTCTGGCTTACTCCACACCATATTTTATCTAGGGCTGGTCCTGACCACTTAAATCTTCTGTAATCATTTATAAAGATTGTCCAGATAATTGATTTAATAGGAACAAAATGTACCTCTTTGCAACCAGCCAAAATGACTTAAATCACTTCTGTGCAGTACATAGAACCTTGTGACTATCAAGAAGGAATGCATTTGATCCCTGGATAAAAGTTTTCATGGCCTAGTAAATAGGTACCCTAAATACCGTAGTCTTGTTGAACTGGTTTCCAAAGAAAAAGTTCAAGCTGGTATAACTCCTAGGCACTTATAACCCTAGCCTTTTCTCTTCCATCATTTTTTGGGAGGAGGGGTGTCATATACAGCAGGGCTCAGGGGTTACTCCTGGCTCTACGCTCAAAATTGCTCCTGACAGGCTTGGGGGATTATATGGATTGCCGGGATTTGAACTACTGTCCTTCTGCATCTAAGGCAAATGCCCTACAGCTGTGCTATCTCTCCAGCACCCCCTTCCATCTTTCTAAAAGTCTCAACAGAGTTTTTACTGCCATACTTGACAGTGATGTCTTTGGGGAGGTCAGAAAGCAGACTGAAAATTTTTCTCCCAATATAGTTTTGAAAATGGACATTAGCCACAAACGGTTCCAGTTCAATGCCAAAGAGTAGCACAAACTCTCCTTTTTCTCTGCAGTAAAGGGAAAGAAATTACTTCTTTTTACATCAGTGCTGAGATATGAATAACTGAACTGGAAAAAATATTAGCTGTCTGTCTAGTGTGGCTGCATAATACCAAATAGATCATTCTAGCATCTTCCCAGTGAAAAATTACAAATACTACAGCAAACGCATGCTACAGACTACCATCACTCTGGTTGTCGTCATTATTGGTACTGTAAAAATGGGGTTATCAATCTAGTTCTTTGAAATCAGCTATCATGGTTTCCACTTATTCTAAATACACAACCCTTTTAGCAAATTAGCTTTCTATCACTTTAACCTCTGTGAGATATTTTTATCTATTTCTACATCTATTAAAGCCACTTTGAAAATCTAGAAAGTAGAAGGCCCTGGAGAAAGAAACTGTCTACACAAAAGACAGAAAGATGGTGTTATAGACATGTCTCTGACATCTACAAATTTAGAAAGCAAAAAATAAGATGGTTTTGGAGATTGGTGCTAGAATATAGAGTCCTTATCTTTTAGGTGACTGTTGACTTTCTAAACAGAGCTCAAATAAAAAAAATAATGAATCAGAAACACTCTATTCAGTACAGATACATCATTAAATGTCTGTGTTTTAAATTTTTCATGAGCCTGCCACTTCAAATCTATTCTATCTAAGATGTTTATGTGGTATGGAAATATTCATAATTTTATGGGGGTCATATATTTTCTCAGCTATTGTTATGGGCTGGGTAGTGTCCCTCCAAGAAAGAAGAAAAGAAAAGGAAAGAGAAAGAAAGGAAGAAAGAGAAAGAAGAAAGAAAGAAAGAAAGAAAGGAAGGGAAGGAAGGAAGGAAGGAAGGAAGGAAGGAAGGAAGGAGGGAAGGAAGGAAGGGAAGGAAGGAAGGAAGGAAGGGAAGGAAAGGAGGAAGGAAGGAAGGAAGGAAGGAAGGAAGGAAGGAAAGGAAGGAAGGGAGGAAGGAAGGAAGGAAGGAAGGAAGGAAGGAAGGAAGGGGAAGGAAGAAAGAAAGAAAGGAAAGAAAGAAAGGAAAGAAGAAAGAAAGAAAAGAAAGAAAGAAAGGAAAGAAAAGGAAAGAAAAGAAAGAAGAAAAAGAAAGAAGAAAGAAAGAAAGAAAGAAGAAAGAAAGAAAGAAAGAAAGAAAGAAAGAGATCAAAAGAGAAAAAGAAGGAAGGAAGGGAAGAGATCAAAAGAGAGAAAAAAGAAATATCGAAAGAGAGAAGGAAAGAGAAAGAAAGTGAAAGAAAGAAAGAAGAAAGAAAAAGAAAGAAAGAAAGAAAGAAAGAAAGAAGAAAGAAAGAAAGAAAGAGAAAGAAAGAAAAGAGAAAGAAAGAAAGAAAGAAAGAAAGAAAGAAAGAAAGAAAGAAAGAAAGAAAGAAAGAAAGAGAAAGGAAGGAAGGAAGGAAGAAGGAAAGAAAGATTGAAAGAGAAAAAGAAAGAGATCGAAAGAGAGGAGAAAGAAAGAAAGAAAAAGATTGAAAGAGAAAGAAAGAAAAGAAAGGAAAGAGATTGAAAGAGAAATAGAAAGAAAAAGAAAGAGAGATTAAAAGAAATAGAAAAGGAAAAGTCCTAAAAACCTTAAACTAGGACTCTGGAACTTTGGTCATTAATGGTGTAATATTTACTAGAGAGTAAGTTTTCAACAACAGTCTCGAAGCACTCATGCTGAGTGTGATCTAGGGGTGTAGTCCGGTGTGATTTGTGTATCATAACCAAAGTGTGAGCAATGTGTGAATGTTACTCCCTGCTGTTAGAACCAAAGCAAAAGCAGCAAATGGGAGGTGAGCAATTTAAAGAAATATGTAATAGACAGCCAAGGGAAAACAGATACACTCCAAAGAGAGCACCATGTCACTATTTCTGATAATGTAGAAGGATTTTGAGAGGATGATCCGAAATGATATAGTTCAGAAGGAGAAAG